>NC_086257.1:22793192-23068192 GCF_021018805.1 Prinia subflava | reverse complement strand
CATTCAGCTGGGAAGGAAAGGAGCTGTGGAGCTGTGGAGCCTCAGCCACGCGCTGGAAACAGATTTTCCCCCAAAAGAGAGTCTGGAGAGAATGAATTTGGATTCATCCAATGTTGTGTCGTTTTCCCAAAGCACATCACGATTCAAGATCAGATGCTGTGAGCTCTGTCTGAGACAAAAGCAGTTTTCATTTTATAGTAATTGACAACCAAAATATTTTGATTTTGTTTACCAAACAGACGGAGAAATAATATCAACTCAGTCATTTCGTTGCAGTGGAAAAGCAGGACATGTTTGAAGTTCATTTTCAAAATGTGTGCAGTTCTTCTCAAAGAAATGCAAATAGACATTATACAGAAACTATTTTTCTAGAAAAATACATTTCTTTACATCTAAACAATGGATCTTTATCCTCATTCCAATACGACTTTTGATCCAGCAAAGTATGGCAGAGGTGATGGCCATTAAAATTTAATGCCAGCGTTTTTAATGAATTTTTATTAGGTTAGATTAGAGGCCAGTGATAATTAGAGATCAGAGATCATGATAATGATGGCAAAGATAAGAATTCCAGTGGATCTGTGGTGTATAGAAAGAGGAATACATTTTGCAGTTCTCAGTGCAAATGAGGAAATGACTTGCTGGGAGTCTCTAAAACACAAAAATAATTACTGGAAGCCAGTGCAGAACACACTGCTCAGGTGATGACTCAGTGGGTGAGACCTGAAATCAGAGGAGAAATGTTATAACAATACTCCCAAAAAACCCCAAACCCTCTCATTCTTATTTTAATCACTGCTGAACACAAAAAGCACGAAGCGAGAAGGCGTCTGATGTGCAAGGAACAAGTGTCAGGATGGTTTGAACCATAATCATGAATATAAATCACTTGATTATGTCTGAAAATTAATAACTGCTGCTGTTCAAGATAGCAAAGGGTAACTCTTAGTAGAGCCAAGTCTCATGTACTGCCAGTATTTATTATCTACCTTCTCAACTGACAAAGAAATTACAAGATTGCAAGAGAAAAGAGAATATTATTCCTTTGGACATTCATGCATAAATATGTGGGAATATCAAAATGTGCCCGACATTATTACTTGATCGAAATCTATCATCTGCTTTTGGATTTTTTTTTTTAAGCTGTAATAAGAGAACATCAGGGATATTCCAAAATGGAAATATCCTACAAGCAAGAGATTTGAACCTGGCATTTGTGGCTGACAATGTTCACTCCAGGACAGAGTTCACTGCCTGTAAATGAAGGGGAAAAGGATAATTAATATTTGCTTCCAGTTAATTGCTGGCTCCAGATAATGCACCAAGTTGAAAGTGACTCTCAGCTGCACCCCCCAGCTCTGCTTTGGGCAAAATGGAGAGAAAGGAATTCTTCCTTTGCAGTTGGATGAAAACACCAACCACAGAAAAGCTGAAAAAAATCCCAAATCAAGCAGAAAGAAGTTTAATTCTTTAGTAATTATCCTTCCTCCTCAAATATCTGGATTCACAATTTGTTGATTTTTCAGACCAAGCCCGCTGTGGGTGCTGGTTTTGGGGTCCTTTTGCTGAGAACAAGTGTGAGGTTTTACCCTCAAATCTTCCTTTTCTCAGCTTCTTCAGCTTTATGTGATTTTTTTTTTTCCATGCTCCTTCCTACCTGGAATGCACCAGCAGAAAGGAATTTTCACTCCTGCTGGCAGACCCAGAAACATCAGAGACGTTTTCTGCACGGGGACATATCAAGGTTAATACTCAAGTTAAATTTGAATAAAGTTTTGACTAAAAAAAATGAATATTGCTTCCTATGGAACCTAGTTGGTGAAAAGTTGAGGAAGTTAAAAAAGGATGTATCCTGTTTTCAATCCCTTTAAAAATTGTCCTTCCTTCTCCTTGCATTCCTTAAAAACAGGGAAAATTCTTAAACCTCCCAAGGCACGTCATTAATTTTCTGCCTTCTAGAAATGGATAAATTCAAATGTGATGTGCTTAAGGAAAGCAGATACTCTTCAATAATTCAAATATGGGCAAATGATAGTCTTGTATTTAAGAGCCCAAACCACCCCTCTGTGTTTAGGCTGGCCAAAGACTCACTAAGATAAAATAAATATTGACACCACCACCTCTTCATGTTGGGGACACATATGCACAGACCACCAGGACACCCAGGACTCTGCCAGCTCTGAAGATGCTTGAGTCATCCACCAGGGCAAGTCCAAAATAGCCTTGGATGGATTTTGTAATGCTAGTTAAGAAAAAAAACCCAATAAATTGGGGGTTCTTACGTTCTTGGCTTGTAAATATGAATATTTTTAAAAATTGGAAGGCAAGAAACTTTAGTTATTATTTTCAAGTGAAGGTTAGTAGCTAGGTTAATAATAATAATAATAATAATAATAATAATAATAATAATAGTAATAATAAAGAATTTTAAGGTGAAATTACAGATCTGCAATAATGACAACAACCTAAAAGGAATAAAAAGCCCCAGTTAGTAAATAACACTCAAAATGCACCTTATTAAGTCCTAACTTCATTATCCACCATTCCTACCCTATTCCACTGAGTTTTTTGCTGTTTTCACTGAACAAAAGCTGAAATGACAGATTACACCCCAGCTTTTGGAGAGAGGAAAAGATAATTCTGGAAGGAGCTGTTTAATGAAATCAGGGCTTTGACCCTTTGCAGATTTTTTTGTCAGAGCTTTTCTGCTGCTCCCGTGACTTTCCCTGTCCTTGCTGCAGATGGTCCAACAGCCAATTCCTGTTCCTTGCTGCTCCTGAGCAGGAAACAAAGCAAAGCCACCGTTATTATCTCTTGATTCCTGGCCAGCTTTTTGTTTATTTAGACATGATACTGCTGGATATTATTCAGCTTTGTATTTCTTACCAGCAAAAAAAATAATAGAAGGCTATTGTAGGAAAACAAAAGGATTAAAGGCTTAGGAGCTTCGGGTGCATGTTTAATATTCAGATATTTGTAATAACAACCGAGAGATGCAAACAATGTCAATGCCAAGAAAGTGATTTCCTTCCACCTGTTTTTTGTGTGGTAATTCAGGGAGCACAGCCCAGGAGGGCTGGTCTGGGCAAGGGGCACTCCTGGGGCAGAACCCAGCAGCTCATCCAAGATGTGGGGAAACTCAAAATTCACAGCTTTGACCTTCATGGCCACTGTCACTCCCACGGAATTTCAACTTCTAGTGGCCTCTAAACTTGCACCCAGGGGTAATTTTTGTATCACTGGGGTGGAGGATTCCAAACCTTCATGAAAAAATGTTAAACCGTGCCATTAGATGCCTCTGTTTCACACAAACCCTCACAGATTCTGATCACACTGGCTCCAAGCTTTTCTCTCCAAACACAACAGCCGGAAGATGCATTTGCTTGGGGGTTTTTAATGATGTTTTTACAGTCTCTGGTAATTCAGGTGGGAGTGGGAATGAAAGCATTAAACAATGGCAGATTTGAACAAAGCCCTGGGGGCCAGCAAGGCTGTGGGTGTTCATCACACCTCGGCAGTTCTGCTCCCGACTGGAACATTCTCCATAGGGGCGACACCTCCTCAATATTTGCACACATTTATCTCTATAAACACATTTATATACATTTATTTCAGCTGCCTTTAAGAGCCCTTGGTGGAGGAGATGCCCTGGCCAGGCTCGAACCACAAGGATGGAAATCCTTGCGGAGGTTTAGAACTGACACTACCGAAATGTCGCCTTAATTAATTATGTAAACACCTCTAATTATTTATTCTTCAATCCTGGAGCAAGCAACACTAAAAACAATAAGAAGGGAACTAAAAAGAGGAAAAGCTGATAAAAAACTCGGGGGAAATCTTGGAAAAAACATTTAATGCAAAGTGTCCCCAAGGTGTGACACGTCCCAGGGTGCACCATCCATCAGCCTCCGCTCCTGCACTCGCAGCAAGTCCCAGCCACCAAGGACTGCTGTCAGGAGAGCCCCAAATCTTCATTAAATGGATGGAACAATGCCTTGGCAAATTGGCTAAGACTGGAGGCACCACGATAACCCCCAATCTGCATTTTGGAGGCCTTCACAGGCCTGTGGAAGGTGTGTGCTGCGAGATAAAGCAGCCGCCTTTGAAAAGGAGACTTTAATCCATTAGATATTTGCCATCTAAATAGCTCCACTCTGCTAGACCTGAAGCTTTCCCTGCAACAGAAGTGCTGTTTCTTTTTTTTTCACTTTCCCAGTTATCTTGTTTTACAGCTTTCTCCACTCCAGTCCTTAGCCTACATTTAGGCAATTATTTCCCTCTGCTTTTAGCAGAAATACAATATCTGATGGTGGCAAACGTGCAAAGCACAGAAATTCCTGAGTCTCACTCCAGCATCTTATTACACTGCCCCATTTTCCCATTTGTTGTATAATTATGGGCAATTAGGGCTGAGAGCACCGAGGTCAGGTCTGTTTCTTGAAGTGTGTTTGCCACCAAATCTCCATTCGAGCCCTGCTGCAGCTCATTGAAATCCAAACAGCACAGAGGGGAAAATCTGCAGAGTTTGATTCAGTGAAAGCAAAGTTAGAATGTGCTTCCTTCAAGGGTCCAAATCCCAGAGCAGCCCCTCTGTGGACATAAAACCAAAATTGGGACTCACCCTTGTTCCTTTCTGGTTGTGATTCCTGGAATATGGGTAAAACACATCCAGGGAGGACACAGCTCCTACTCGGAGTCTTTGGAGAAGCCACAGATATCAACTCCTGTCTGAAAGTTTAAAAATTATCTGATTGGAATAAAATCATGCACAGAATCAAGGCAAATCAGTGGAAGACAATAACTTATTAGCTTATAAAATATTCCAGAGAGACTGAACTCCCTCACACCTAGAAGGAAAAATAATTCCTTACACTTTTCCCCCCTTTGGTGTGTTCACGGTCACATAGATAATGCACATTCAACAATCAACTCCATTCCTCAAATTATTGAATATATCCCTCAATCCTTGGGAGTTTTTGTTTCCTAGTTGCTCCACCAGGGATACAAACACCTTTCTCTGACTGGTGTGGATGCACTTCTGCTCCATTCCTTGGAACAATCCCTTTGCACCCTGAGTCACTACGGCAAAAACCAAACACAGGACATGGCAGAAACTCGCCCTGATTAAATCCCACTGCTCTACAACAAGAGCTCCATATTTGCCTAAACTGCTGCTTCAATAAGGCACTGTTTGCTTATTTTTCTATAGGATTTGCAGCTTTAGTGACACCATAATTACAGCAAAGACACACAAGTCACTTAAATTACCGCCGCAATTAAACCAGACTAATGTGCCACAATTATTTCCTCCAAGACAAACAGTGACTTTTCTAGGATCCTTTATCCCTTTGTAAGATGCCATCCAACATTTCCAACCTCTGTTTGCTTTCCCTGTGTCAATAATGCTTGGGAAGCAACAGCTAAAATTTCAAAAGTGAAAACTGCTCAGGGATGAGCAGAGCTCAAGTTTTTTCCTGTTGAGGTGGCAGCTCTCTGCTCTAGGACTGAACCAAAATATCCATGGGAAGCAATTATTATGTTAAAAAAAACTTAAATTTACCTCCAAAAGATTCTGGTATTCAGAGTTCTGGCTATGCAAACCCCTCATTACAAAAGAACAGCATCAAGGCAATATCCCAAAGTTTCTGTGTCTAATGGATGGAGGAGTGAAGTGACACCAGGTTACATAAAATATTGATGCTCACTTTTCAGTTACAGGGTTTTATGTGTTTTGCATGCAAAAGGTCTTCCTGCTTGGAAGGTTTACTACCAGAATAAATTATTATTACAGCGTGTCTTCATTTACACAAGTGCTTCTTCAGCTGGCAGCAAAGAATAACTTGGGAGCTGATGAATAGACATTTTATTAAAAACTCACATTTTTCTAGAGAATTTAAGTGCAAGGATACCTGCACAAGCTGTGTAATTATCACAGTGATTTCTGTTAGGGTGCCTCTGCAAACAGGAGGTTTTTCACTGCATTTGGGTTCACACATAACACGCAGCAAAGATGTCAATATTCCTCTTAGTGTGACACGATTTCCCATTTTGGGATGCCCAAATCCCATCAGACGGGGCTGACAGCACAGGGATCAGACATTCCCCTCTGTCCTATCAGCAATTTCACCCCAGCTTTGTGCTGGAGCCTCCACAAACAGGATGGGACTGCTGGGAGGGGTTCCTTGACTTTATTGCAGCATCAGCCTCATAAAAAGGTGAGACAATTGAGAGATGGCAGCAGCAGCCAAAGATCTCTTTGTTACAGGGCATTTTAAAAACTTCCCAGCCAATTCCAACAGGGCATTTTCCAACTTTCCAGCACATTGCCAAAGCTGACAGACAGTTGTTCTAGCCATCCCTGAAAGCACACCTGCTTCAAACTGTGCCTGCTTGTCTGCTTTTTATTAACCATACACAATAATCTTATTAAGCTTAAAACCTTCTACCTTCTCGCTAGTTCCCAAACCAAGACACTAGGGATGATTTTTTAAAGTCTATCCTAACCAAGCCTAAAACTCAAACTACTGTTCCATGTCCTTGCTGGCTGTACAATTGTAATTTTTCTACTTCCAGGTTTTGCACAGCAGCCAGTTCTGAGTTCTCTGCTCTTTCTGTTTCTGGCCCTGCCTTCACAGCTTCTGAAAGTCTCCTTGATTTTAATATTTCCCACATGCCTCGACTGGCAGGGCTGCACTGTCACGCTGCATCCTCTCCCAAATGCAAACAGCCCAGATATTTCCTCCCTTTATGGTAATATCAAAGTTACCAAGGGCTCTGAGGTTAAGATGTGCACAGAAAATGTGCCTTGTTCACTGTAAATGAAGGAGCCCGGCTCTGTTATCATGAGATCAGGCGTTATCTAAAGCAGGCTGGGGACAGTCCAGAGGGACACAAAACTGTTGTAATAAATAAGCAGATGGGACTCAGTTTTCTCCTGCAGAAAAGCCAATTCTTTACTCACAAAGCTCATATTTATAGGAAATATCAGGAGGGACTGTGTTAAACCTAACTGGGCAGCATTACACTGAAACTCTGTCCATTGGTCAGGAAGGGCTATTGTAAATATTTACCAAATTTTCTCTCCCTAGACATTTTCACTTATTTACTTCACTGATTCTCATGGGACAGATTCATTGTTCATGCAGGGGCAAACCTATTTTTCTCTCTAAGAATAGCTTGTTGTGTTTATTCTTACAATTTTTCTTTATGGGCACTAACAAGCTACCTCTAGCTTAGCTAGAGTAGCAGGGTTTAAACCATATTGTTTAAGGCTTTTCTTTTATAATATCTGTACCTGTCTGCAACAGATAATGGTGCTGGCCTTGGAACTGGGAAAAGAAATGCTTCAAAGTAAAGCCTTGTGCACACATTTTGCATTTTAAAAGTCTTCAAACCTCAGTGTACTAATTGTTAAGATGAGGAGGTTTATAGGAGGAATAATTAGTAAAGCCAGGAAATAAATGTGATTATTTCTATAACAGACCTTGTTTATCTTGAGAAAAATGTGAGCTAATTCTGATTTTAGCCCTGAAAACCAAATTAACTTCATGATGTTTCACTGGGCCAAATCATGCTCTGCATTGCCTTCTTTAGTAATTATATCCTGACAGTGCATAATTAGTGTCTCAAGTTGAATTCCCCCACAGCCATCAACTTTGCAAAGAAAATAAAAACTAAACCAAGGAGCAGGTAGCAGGAGACACGAGGAGCAGGAGTGGGTGTGTGGGATGTGTGTGTTCAGTGCAGTCACACACAGGGCTAATTTAGAACCACAATTTTCCTGACTCCAGCTGGATCTCGACAAGAACCAGGAGGTTCAGATCCTGTGGAGAGTCCACAGCAGAGCCAGGAATATCCATTTTCCATGGGAGGAGGCTGAGCACAGCAAATTTTATCCTATTCCTGCTCTTCCAGCTCTGTGAGCCCTCCTTGCCAGCTCTGGGGGGACAAAGAGGTAACAAAACGCGGCAGGGACACCTTAAAATGCCATAAATCCCCATGGCTCACCAGCAGAGGTGTCTACCCTCATGTTTCATGCTTAATTAATTAACAGCTTAGCTCCTGATGATGCTCACTCCATATATAACCACAGCTCTCACCAGGGAGCTCCATCACACAGACCCCACATCACCCAGGGGTAAAAACCTCCCCTCAGACAAAAAAAATCCCAGAAAATGTGTCTGGGGGTAGGAGGCAGGAATTCCAAATTATTGATTACACCCAGGGCTCTGAGCAGGCTGAGACCATCCAGGAATCATCTGCTCCATCAGATTTTGCAAATCCAAGCAAAAATGTGATCCTCAACGTGGTGCAGATTCCATCTGAAGGCTGCCACACCTCCAGGGGCAAACTCTGCATAAAGCAACAGCTAAATGTTTAAGGAATGGGAAGGTGGAGTGGAAAATAGATTCAGAGATGAGTGTATTTATCTGTACAAGCAGGACAGATCAATATTCCCCTTTCCAGATGTTGGCAAAACAAACAGCAAAAGTCAATTCCATTCAGAACATTCCTTCTGTTAATTTAATTTTGCACCTTTTACCTTTCCTGCTCATTAGAGACAAAAAAATTCCTCTTCCAAGTAAAGATTTTAAATATTTAAGCCAAGCTTAATTTCACTCTTTTTTTTTTTTTTTTTTTTTTCTATGGGAATCTGGGAAAAGCTTTCACTGGGGAAAGCTGTGACAGAGAAGAAGGCTCTGGAGAGGTTTGGCCAGCAAAATTTCAGATGTGACTCCTCCTGTGGGCCCTGATGGTGCCAAAAATGCCAAAAATGGGCATCTCCTCCTGATGGATGGAGGGAAACACCCACAGGGATGGAGATGCAGTGATTAATGTTTCCACAATGAATAAAAAAAATATATAATTTAATTATATATTAAATTTTTTATTATTATTATTTATTATTTTATACATGTTTAATTTAATTATATATAATATAATTAATCACACAATTTAATTATATATTATTTTGTTTTATTATTAATTTTATATAATTTAATTATATATTAATTTGATGCTTTGTTATTATTATTTATTTTATATATTATTAATTTAATTATATTTATATAAATATAATTATATATAACTGTCTGCAGTTATAACACCCAAAGTGATAAAGACTCTGGAAATTAATGACTGTTTGTGTAAAGTGGAGAGAAAGTTGTGCTGCTCTCCCTGTGTGAGCATCATGTCTGTTAAATGTCACAAATATCACACAAAAATATGGCCAAAAAAAGGGTTTCTACTTAAAACTCCATGGGGTGAGTGGATGAAATGATATTTCTTTGAAACTGTGTGTGATGCTCATCAACACCGAGGTCTCATGTCTGTTAAATGTAACAAATATCACACAAAAAGAGAGACAAACAATTCCTCTCCCAAATAAAGGTTATGGGAGGTTTAAATATTTAAGCCAGGCTTAATTTCTCTCCTTTTTTCTCTATGGGAAGGCCTGGGGAGAGCTGTGACAGAGCAGCAGGCTCTGGGCTGGCTCGGGCAGCAAAGTTTGAGGTGTGACTCCTCCTGTGGGCCCAAAACACCCCCAGGGATCTTCTCCACAGCCAGGTGAGTGCCCACACCACCACCAAAATGTGGGGTTTTCTCTCAGGGGTCCGAAATAATGAAATTTTCACGTTTTGTTTAGCAGTAAAGTCAGAAAACCCCCAAGGAAACCAACAGCACCAGAATGGCTGAACCACTTTGCATTTCCTAAGCAACACCAAATATCCTGGGAAAGGCTCTCCCACAGCTCATGGAACCAAGGAAAATGTTACATTTCCTTCCTTTTGTGGTTGATAATCTTCTTTTTCCTCTTAGATTTTGAATATTTCTGCTTGACAAATGCATCAGACTCGGAAGTTTCCATCAGCCATCAATTTCAAATGAAACAATCCTAAATAGGATGCAATTGTGAGTTAAAGCAGATTTAAAGCAGGGAGCAACTGCAATGAGGCTGATCCTCAGATTTGAAGGTTATTTTCAGCTTCATTAAACCCAGAGCTTACAGGGATCTGCAGGAAGGCAGCCTTGCCCCAAAAGCAGAGAAAATTGCTTACTTGGAGATGCCAAAGACCTCGGTGTTGATGAGCATCACACACAGTTTCAAAGGAATATAACTTCATCCACTCATTTGATGGAGTTTTAAGTAAAACCCCTTTTTTGGCCATATTTTTGTGTGATATTTGTGACATTTTACAGACATCGTGCTCACACAGGGAGAGCAGCAAAACTTTTTCTCCACTTTACACAAACAGCCATTAATTTACAGGGTCTTTATCACTTCAGGTGCTACAACTGCAGATAGTTATTAATATATAATTATATAATATATGATTATATAATATATGATTATTTGTTCATTATAGAAACATTAATCACTGCATCATCTCATCACCACTAACATTTTTATGCCTAAAGAGCTCCTTAAACAAACAAACACACAGAGAATTACACTGACTCTCTTTTGGGGGCTCCAGTGTGAGAAATAATGATGGAAGGCTTTCTAATTACCTGGATAATTAAGAGCTTTGCTGCACCATTGTAATTTTTTTCTCTAGGGAGCACAATGTACTTTTATGAAATTAATAAAAGGCCTGAGGCAACTTTTCCAGAGACAATATTCCAGAGAATTGTTTCAGTGTGGCCCCAGAGGTGTCTCAGCCCCCTCCCTGGACCTGTTTAATCAGTCAGGCACTGCTGACTGCCAAGTCCATCTTCTGTGCCCTCCATAATTGCAAATCAATCATTACACAGGATTCCAGGCAAGAAAACAATACCAATAAGAGCAAAAAGCAACCCTTCATTAATTAAACCTGCAGCCTTGCTAATCCAGGTGGCCCAGCCCTGTGACAGGTAATCATTCCTGATTTAATGAGCACCCTCATCCTGGCACTGCCCCTCTCTGAGGGCCCTGGGACACCTCTGGGTTGGTGGGTTTGGTTTTATTCATTCATTTTTAAGACCATAAATGTGGTGAAAGGATTCAGTGGATAAGTGCATTTAATACTTTACACACAGAGTCACTTCCAGTGGAAGTCACTTTGTGTTTTTGGGAACAGTTTCTGTCTGGAACTGGGCTGTGCCCTGGGCTGAGAGGGACACACACCCCAGATTTGCCTCTTTGCATCATCTGCACTTGTGCTGTTTGCTCAAGAAAACTCGTACTCTTGACAGAAACAGAAACAAAACATGCAGATATTAGTGTGGATGGGCAGTTTTATTAAAACACCCAGGTGTTTGCCTTGTATAAGCAATAATTTGTATTTTTTCTGCCATTTCCACCTCCGAGCTTTTTGCTTCAGTCCCTGTGTGTGAATGGAATTACACAGAGTGGGACTGGGAGTAAATCAGGTGTTCTGCACACATCCCTGGAAGGTTTCTGAGGAACCAGCACAGGATTTTATGGTTATGGAGGTTTTTTTCCAGTTTTTCTTTTCCCACAGTCTCCTGATCCTGGATCAGGGGTGTCCCAATGCTAAAATGCAATGAGGACACGTCCTGTGACTGTCACCAGGCAGAGGAGGAGGGTCAGGGTGAACTCCAGCCCTGTAAATCCCTTTTGCCCATCCAGACCCAGAGAAGCCCCACTGGCAAAAGGAGAACACAAGTGGCAGCTTTGAAAGCTCTGTAAGTGACATCACTAATTTATTAAATTATCAACACTTATAAATAATTCAGGTTTTAACTCGTGCCTCCTAATCTCAGGGTTTAAATCAAACACTCTTTAAGGACTCTGTGAAATAAATCTGCAGCTCAGGACAACTCACCCAGCACAGATTACAGCATTACTACACCAGTGGGCAAGCACTGAGAAATGTGTTTTACTCCTCTCAAAGCACTTTACACACAGAGAACAATTTTCTCCTGAGATGAACCACAGAATTTCTTACAGATCACTAAAATTCCTGAAAAGAAACAAAATGATGTTGTGGGGGGTTTTTTTGCAGGTTTTTTCCCCCTCTTTTAGAGGTAATGTCCAGCTGAGGTTGTTGATTTGTTAAAAACGAATTTACCACAACCTCTGAGGAGCTCTCTAACATGCTCAGGACATGTGAAAAGGCAAGACAGAGGTACCAGGGTAAATTTCTTATTTGTCCAGTGGCAGAACAGATCCTGAGCACAAGCCCGGGGCTGTCACCAGAGGTGCAGCTCAGTGAGAGCAGCAGGAGCTGTCACAAGAGCTCCGCTGGCGGCTGCTGAAATCCCAGCTGAAATATGGGAGCATATTTCGATGGATTCCAGCCTTAAACTGCTGTAAAACCTCCTGGTTTTCCAAATTCCTCTTTTTTTTAGTGAGGCAGAGTGGAGCAAGGAGTGCTGAGCCGAGGGGGCTGTGCTGGCTCAGAGAACAACCCAGACCCATCCACACTGAACTGTGCACCAGCAATCAAACTGATTAAAACTAATTAAAACTTATTTAAACTAATTAAAACTAATTAAAACTAATCTCAGCAGTCAGATCAATACACGCTGGCAGCTACCACTGCATTTAGCTTTTGGTTAAGGGTGTTTAACCTCATCAAACAGAGTTAAATACAGAGAAATTTGTTCTTTTTAGTGAAGGAGGTGAGGGAATATCTGTGCCCAGAGAAGCTGAGGCTGCCCCTGCACCCCTGGAAGTGTCCAAGGCCAGGTTGGATGGGGCTTGGAGCCACCTGGGAAAGTGTTTGGAGAAGAAAAAGATGAGTTTTAATGTCCCTTCCAACCCAAGCTGTTCCATCATCCTCTTGAATAAAAAACAGGTGAAAAGAGAAGGAAATTATTATTTTGTTTGGCTACTTACTGAGTTGTTGTTGGAACAAAACTATTAGGAGTTTAAAATACTCCATTGAAGCAGCAAGCAGGAGGTGCAGCCCCCTGGGCTGGAAATCCCATCACAAATGAGATTATTTCTTTCTCCTGTGCTTGTATCTCCCCTCCTCCTGGGAAGATGACAAGCTAAATGCTTCCTGCCACTCGTGCACGGTGCCCCTGCTCCTTGGATTCTTTGTTTCCTGCTTTCCAGGGCTGCTGTCACAGCTCTCTGTGGCCTTTCTGCTGCTGCTGGGTCTCTGCAGACACAACCCAGTGCCAGAAACCTCCTGCAGTGCCTCAGGCTGAATGAGAGATGTCACCAAGCTCTGCCTGTCCCTGTCCCTGCCTCTCACACAGCCTGAGCTTGTCCTCACATCGTGTCTGCTCCAGGTGAGGATGCAGACATCCCTCCCTGTTCCCCCTCAGGGTGCTGGAGCTCCCAGGTGTCTGACAGCTCTCACAGAGCTGCTTTCCACTCCCAGCAGCAGCCCCAGTTTGTGGTGTCACACTCTGGAGGGCAGGACCTGGCCCTGCCGTGGTGGCATTGATGGATCTCCTCTTTTGCTGCACTTGCTGCTTTCTTTTCCTTTTCTTCCCCCCACTGTGAAGGGAACAAGTGAAAAATTGGCTTTCTTGGGGTGAGGGAACCCAGCACGTGGAATTTCCTGGTGGTTTGCTCAGCTCAAACCCCACCCTGTGTGTAGTCCCAGGACTAAGAGGGTTTGCAGCCTGTCCTGACACCCTCCCTGAACCCCCTCTGGTAAAGCACCCACACCCCAGCAGGGGTTTCCACGCAGGGAAAGGTTTCAGACTCACCCCTAGCGTTTCTTACAAGGTAGAGGACCCAGAAAGGTTCTTGCTGTCCTGACAGTAACTGGCTCAGAGCAAAGATAAAAACACTGAGAGGTGTCTCTGGCTGTTCCTCAGGATGGAGCTGGATTCTATTGTCTTTGAGATCTGCCAACCCCATATCTTTAAATTGTGTCTTTTCTCCCTGATCAGGATAGCCAGGACGTCCCCAGGGGTGGTGGCTGTCACAGCCCCCAGCGCTGCCTATCCTGGCTGCCCAGCTCTGGAGGCACTGCAGGAGGAAGGGTTTCCCCTTGTGCCTGGTTGGGGATGGGATTGCGGCTCTTTCCCCCAGGAATCACTGCTGGGAGCAAGAGGGGAACAGAGCCTGGCTTGGGGGGTAGGAGCAGGATCCAGGCTGCTCCTCAGCTGCATTTGAGGTGTTTGGAAAGAAGGGAAAGCAGCAGAGGCAAACAGAGTGTTGTAATATGTTAGTCGAGACTCAGTTATTTTCAACAGGAAAAGCCAATTCTGGATTTTCACAACTCATTTTGTGCAGTTTTTACAGACCTCATGTACAACTTAATTTGGTTAAAGCTTTCTTGCCAGTTACTCTATTGATTAGTAAAACCTGATCTACTTGTCCATCAAATCTCTCTATTCTTGGATTGTTTATGTATTTTCTTTATTTATTCTCATGGGATAAATCCCTGGTTATTGCAGGTACATTTGTTTTTAATTCAGGAATAGGTTGTTACGCTATTGAGTTTTCATAATAAGATTGTTTTTGTATGGGAACTTGCAAATTACTTGGAAGGCAACTTTACTTCGGTTAACTTTGGCAATTTAGCAGAGCAGGCGTGATTTTATGAGGCTCTTCTTTTATAATTCTTTCACCTGTCACAATGCAGAGGAGCACAGTCTGTAGCCCGGGGTGGGAGAGGGATTTCTGTTGATTTAATAAGTGGCTGCTTGGTCAGCTCCTGCTGTAAATGAGGAGCCAGTTCCATTTTTCAGGTGGGCATTGTTAATGCCCAGAAAACCATCTCAGTTTAACTGGAAACATTGCTGGGGATTCCTCTAAATTGCCATAACTCCTGGGTGTCTATTGGGGATGTTTGCCCCTGCTAGAATGAATAAAATAACTGAGAAAGATGCACATAGTCGGGTCTCATGTTAGTAAAAAAAATGTCATTTCAGAAAGGATTATGCTCTTAATGTCTCCTCAAAAAAGTTATTTATTTCATCTTCTGATTACAAAGGAAGAAGAAGGAATGTTTGCAAGATGGAAGTGTCACTCAGTTATTGTTCCATGTCAGGAGCACTCCCTGTGTCCTCCCTGCACAGCCAACCCTGACTGAGGTTCAACTTTGGGAGAATTTCACTGTCTGCCCTGACATTTGACAGTTCCCTGTCCAGATCCACGTCTTCAGTCTGAAACTGGAAACAACTGAAGTATTTTAGGCTTAGCTTTTGTGTGTTTTTGGGGTCCCCTAGAAGTCATCAGTGCAGCTGGAAAAGCCCCACACAGAGCCCTGTCTCAATCCATCTGCACTTGCACCAATTCTGCACCCCTGGAGGGTTTTATTGAACGCAATATCTGATCCTGGTGTTTAGAACCTCATTTACATTCACTTTTGTGCTTGTGTGGCACTTACACAAAATTCAGAGAGTTCTCAAGCAAATGACTGTTGGTACTTAAATACAGAATATGCTTTTTAAACATGTAATTAAACCCAAGATATCTCCACCAAGTGCACTGAAATCCACGTGCCCAAATTCAAGGCTAAATCCCTGCCACGTTTTAAGTCTGTGTCAAAACCAATTTTGAATTAAAAATCTGGAGGTTTTTTTCTGGTATGTTCTAAGAACGCTTATCTTGCATAAAAGGTGAAGCTTTTGGGGATGTTTCCTCAGTATAATTTTCAAGTGGGGGATCAGATTTCCTCCTAACTCCTTTCTATTTCTGGCTAACCACAGCTGAACATCTGTTTATTTCCCAGGAAAAATGTTAAAACAACAGTACAAGGTTGTAAATGGAATGAGCATCTGATGGAACAAATTCTGGTTTATAACCCAGACCTGTACAGTGGGAATTCTCTCCTGACAGTTCAGAGCTCTGCATCAAAGTCACATCTCCTGAAAATGAACATCAAAGTAACTCAGCTCATTAGGGTGGTGTTTCAGCGAAGTCTGCAACATCTCTGTAAATTAAAATGGAATTACTCTTATCAACTTTATATTGGCTGTATCACCACTCTAGAATAGGATGCAATCCAGTGGAAAGAAGTGTAGAAAGAGATAAAAATAAACCTATTTTAAAAGAAATTAAGTTGGTTTGACTTTCCTATTGTGATATTTAAGAAGGAGTAAAACCACCATAAGTATTTTCCTTTAAAGAAAATACAGAGTGCACAGCGTGGTTCTGAAGGCAATAAAACAGGACATGATCAGCCCTAGACAGGATTTTATTTACGGAGACAAAATCCTCAGTCGAGGAGTTCATGAAACAATGACAAATCTCATCAGAGGCCAACGAGCAGGATTTGTGTCTCTGTGGTTACCATGAGCCAGACGATATTTTTAACAGATTTTGATCATTCTGGAGAAGAGTTCAAGATCTCTGGAAGTCCTGAGGACATCTCCCAAATGATTGCAATGTGTGTGTTTTATATCTAATAATAGCCATGTGTATATATATGAAATTACTGGGATTTTTGTACATGGTTCACATGTAAAAATGAGTGACTTTGAAAAGAGGACTTTTGTTTAAAAAATGCTGCTGCTATGCTCTGGAGTTTATGTGGTTTCTTTTCCTGAAACAGGTGATCCTTACTTTTTTTTTTTTGTTGAATTTCATCAATAACCAAGGTTTATCCATCAATCCTGCTGGAGATTCTCATCCCAGGTCAGCAAGCTCCTCTCCACTCAGACTTGTGACCTCCCAGCCACAGCCTTGATTTGGCCATTTTTGGAACCTTGCACTTATTTTATGATTTGAAAACCAATTTCAGACTGTAAACAGAGGCATGAGTCATTTTATAGGCACTTTCTCCAAAAGATGCTTACCCAGGGTTTTTAAATGCTCGCTGGTTTATGCTTCTGTTTCCTGGAGATATTTAGAGAAGTAATTATAACTGGGAAGATGCAAAGCTCCAACTTTTATTAATAATGCACAAACTCGTGACATCCAACAACTTGTACACAGTTAGAGCATCCAAATGCTCCAAAGGGCTCCATAGATTTTACATTTGATATTATTTTCTTGGAAGCTTTCATATTCTGCATTTTCAAGTCAAGGTCAAGTCAATCAAGTTGTCTCTATTGTTTAAACTCACATAAAAATACTAACAAAGGTGAGGATTTTGCATGAACTAATTTTTTTCCCTATTTTGTGTATGTTTATACATTTTCCTGTTGAATACATGCCTTGAATCACAGCATATTTTCTATTCTAGCTGCTAAATTAAAACCTTTATGATGGATGCAGCATCAGCCCTTCCTCTGACTGTAGTTCCCCTCATTGGAATTTCTGATCACACCCAAATCCACCTCCTCTACTGAGATTTTCCAGCCCAGCAGATGGGAAAGTCTATTGAATAATGCTAAATACTCTTACAAAGGAGACAAACCCTACTGCAACCTGACTTTCTGGGCTTTTAGCCTTTAAAAGACAGCGAGGAATTCGGAGGAATTTTTGCCTACATAACTTTTGGGAGCTCTTTTGCTTTTCATCAGCAACATGCACAATCTGACACAAGATGATAAAATGGTGAGGGAGTCCACCAGGAAATCACTGCAGTGCTTTTTCTGAGTGCTGCAAACTGCTTTAGTGGCTGGAAAGAAACTTCTTTCATTGAAAGGATCTTTCTGTTTCCATGAATTTCTATGCAGCAGCTTTGCTGGGCTCTGTGTCCACAGGGATGTGCCCACACAAAGTCACGGGAGGAAGTAGGCCCTGGAAAAGCAATCAGAAGAATTCTTTCCCAGCCTCAGGTGGTTATTTTTTTCCCAAATGAACACAAAAAGAGGCAATGCATTATGGTTTTGTTCCTCTCGTTAAAGGCTATTCCTGTGATTTTTCAGTTCAGATTTGCCTGGATAAAATATTCAAAATAAAACACATTATCCATAATCCCTTCTGGCCTAATTCCACTCCGAGTTTACTGATGATGCAAGCTGACATTGCCAGTAACTGAGGACTAAGTTTAGCCTCTAAACATGCATCTTGCACTCGGCTTGAGCAGGGCTCCCTGCAGACAGGATCTGTCCTGACTCACAGGGATGGAATCTGCTCCCTCCCAGAGGAGCAGCAGCTTCCACCATGCTGGAGCAAAGCACATCCTCCATGGCAGCACCCCCAGGCCATGGGGACATCCCTGTGCCTGTCCTTGTCCCCAAACCCTGGGGACATCCCTGTGCCCATCCTTGTCCCCAAACCCTGGGCACATCCCCGTGTCCATCCTTGTCCCCAAACCCTGGGGACATCCCTGTGCCCATCATTGTCCCCAAACCCTGGGAACATCCCTGTTCCTGTCCTTGTCCCCAAACCCTGGGGACATCCCTGTGCCTGTCCTTGTCCCCAAACCCTGGGGACATCCCTGTGCCCGTCCTTGTCCCCAAACCCTGGGGACATCCCTGTTCCTGTCCTTGTCCCCAAACCCTGGGGACATTCCTGTGTCCATCCTTGTCCCCAAACCCTGGGGACATCCCTGTGCCCATCCTTGTCCCCAAACCCTGGGGACAGCCCCGTGTCCATCCTTGTCCCAAACCCTGGGGACAGCCCCGTGTCCATCCTTGTCCCCAAACCCTGGGGACATCCCTGTGCCATCCTTGTCCCCAAACCCTGGGGACATCCCCGTGTCCATCCTTGTCCCTGTGCCTTGGCTCTGCAGGTGCCTGTGCTGGCCCAGCCCTTCTCTTTAACTATTGAAAACCACCCAGCTGCTGCACAGATCAATCCCATAGGATGGGAAAAGGTGGGAAAGCCGATGCAGAAATTTTTATTGGCCCAAATAAAACCTGCACCTGAGATGAGAGGAAATATTTTCACCTTAATTTAATTTTAGGGTGGAAAACAGGGATTTTTCATGCCTGACAATTGCACCCCAACACAATGCCAACCCCTAAAGACAGGTAAAAAATTAGATCCAAAACATTGTTACCTGTTTACTTTCCAGTCCAGCTGGTGTGAATATAAACCCCCATCCTCTTTCTCCACCTTTACTGGGGGACATTTCCCAGCATTTCTGCAGAGCCACCACAGCCCTGGTGTCACCTGCTGAGGTTTCTCCCTCTCTGCTCCCCGCTGCTGTTCCTGCTCTTTGGCAGCACTCAGGACCACAGAATCCCTGGATCTGGCTCTTGGGGACCACTGCGTCCCTTCAGGGAAAATGGGACTAATTCTCAGCTTTCACATTATGCTTTCCATGCATTAATTGGTGGGGGTTTTGTGCTAATAGATAAGGAGAGGGAGATGTGCAAAAACTACAGAGTTTTCCCAACTGGTGCATAGCGAGACCTAGAGCTCCAAAAGTCCAGTAACTCACCCCAGAGGCCAAGCAGCTCTGCTGTCTTTTGTTTTCCTTCTTGCAAAACATCTTTATTCCTATTTGCAGACTAAAAGTGACGAGCTATTGACTGCAAAAAAGCCAGTGGCTGAAATAGTAAATAAATCTTGCCTGCCACAGTGCTGCCTCCGCAGTGAGAAACTCGAGCTGACACGTCTCTCATTACTCTGTGTTGTTTCCTGTATAATTTATGACTCTCCCTTGCATGTGTTTGGAGTTGTAAATGTGATCTGCAGCTGCAGCTGACATCAGGCATGCAAAGGACAGCTCCCAATAATGCTGTTAGTCCTTTACGGGCAGAGTTACAGTAAATAACACTTAATGTGAAATATGTAGAGCCATAATAAACATGACAGTGGCTAAGGTTGCTTCTGCTGAGGATGCTGAGATTGCTGGCAAGGAGGGGAGGGAGCTGCTTCAAGGACAGGGCCCACGGGTTCTTTGCAGACTCCTCCCTTCTTGTTGCTGAGGTAAAACACTACAAGAAATGTGTTTTGATACTTCTGTTACAACAAATTCTAAGAGCTCTGTCTGGATAAACGAATATCCTGTCTTCAGTCCATTAAGGCAGCTCCAGGTGTTCCAAGGAAATCGATCCAATGGAACGTGGGTGTTTCTCCTGTGTTGCTAAATATGAACTCAATGTCCCCATCCACGGCAGTTTTTCATCAGGTTCTGAGACTGGTCTCAGCACCCTCCCTGTCCACTTAAAGCCAAACAGGAGCCCTAAAAAACAGCCTGATTTTTGTGTTAGGGTGCTCTTGTGGATGGAATTCTGTGGAGCACCAGCCACTGTAGGTTTCTGAACTGGAGAAACCACTGTAGAAACAGCTTTTCTTATTTCCCTTCTTGTATTGCTGACTGTGATCAATTTTCATTCTTAAAGCAGAACTAAAGTGCTGCTTTTTAATTTCAGGAACCCATTGTAGGGAAATTCTGCTTTAAACTACACTCACTGAACCTATAGAAACTCAAGGGCTGATCTTGCAGTTTCTGATATTAGGAAGAAATTCTTCATTCAGAGGCCCTGGCACAGTTTCCTAGGAAATGGCTATCAGCTGCATGGCTCCACAGTTTGGGACTTCCTGAATATTGGGAGTTTTCTTTCTTGCTTACAAGGTGCTGCAAAGTTGAGAACTGGAAACCAGCCTGAAACACAAAGCAACTGGAAAGTTTCAGGGTCAAACATCAGTTCATCTCCAGAAGTTCATATCCCTATTTGGGCTCTCTCCAACCAGCTCATCACAGCACCGGGAAACTTGGAAAACACAGAGAATCTTATTTTTAAGTTTTTCTCCTGCTCTGATTAAGCTGTGAAAAGAAACAGGCAAATGTAAAGAGATCCACCCACTCCAGGCACATTAATTACAGGGACTGAAAGTCAGCCAACAATGAAGGTAAGACAGAAATTCAGAGCATTAACAACTGAACAATGGCCATTGTTCTCTGGTTTGCCCACAGCTGCAGGTGTGTACGGCACAGCCTTTGTCTTCCCGGGGGCTAATTGAGCATTCTGACATTGCCAGCGAGAATTCCTTTATCCATGAACATCGTGCTGCCAGCCCTGTCCTAGGCACGCTCCGAGTTTCAGCCTCTCTGCACATTTTTTGTTTCATGCACAAATAAACAGATGAAAACCTGTTTGTTTGCCCTCCTTCAAGGACCATTGGGTTATTCAGGACAAGAGCTAAAATAAATATAAATTAGGCCATTGAGACCGTTCTCCTCATATTGCAGTGACATTTTTCTGTGGGAAAAAAAAATAGGATGTGTAAAAGGGACAAACTTCCGAAGAAAATCTTATTTCTGGTGTTAACTAGTCAAGGACCTGCCCATACACAGCTGAATGTTACAGTGCCAACCAAAGACATACATTTGGCCCCTTTCCCACTCTCTCCATAATTAATAATTCAATTTTACAGTTACTTCATTTATTGGATTATACATAGAACAGCTTTTGGGTGTGGTGTTGCTTGTCACCAAAAATAAAAAGATATTGCAAATTTTCTCTGTGTTTTCCTCTTCTCAGTTATTCATCTGCTACAAATATTACTTCTAGTAATGACAAGGTGGCAGCTACAAAGATCATGAACTCAGTCAGAGTTTGCATTTGGACTAATGTAATACCAGAAGTGAGAAAATTATTGGATATTAATTCCAAAGGATTAGGCATTCCCAAGCCTCTGTTGATTACACCCACATTTCTGGCAGTGGAAACCCAGAGGGGCTTTTTTTCTAATTTTAAGCCCTTTGCCACCAATACTTTAATTATTCTTCCCTTCAATGCTTCATTCCTTTGTTTATCCTTAATATCAGAGAATCCCGGGATGGTTTGGATTGGGAGGGATTTTAAAACTCATCCAGTGACATGGCAGGGACACCTTCCACTGTCCCAGGGTGCTCCAAGCCCCTTCCAACCCGGCCTTGGGCACTGCCAGGGATACAACATTTAATTATCACTTAAAGCAATCAATTATTGGAGTTTAAGATGTGTAATGTCTTCTAGAAAAACATTTTTGAGCCCAAAAAACAAAGCCTTTATATGCCTGAGAAGGTTTTTTCCACAGTACCATTGTTTCCGTACAGACAAAACTGACACAAACCAAAGCACATAAAAGTTTGGTAATAAAAAAGAAAAAAAAAAAAAATTGCTCTTTCTATGAGTAGAAAGGTTTGTTAAAAACGTACTTTCTTCTACACTAGTATTATTTTCAGGAACCATCTCTATGGTTCAAAAGAGAGCTTCCTTCAGATGAAAAATGTGGGGTTTTTCTTAAGATGAAAACAACGTTGAAAAGGTTTTTGTTTGAAGTTACATTCAAGGAGTCACAATTTTTTCAGCTGCTAAATAATTATTAAAAAGTCAGCCTATGAATTTTGTTTTCCAAATAAAAGCAGACATTTTTCAGTGGAGCATTTTTGAAGATGAAAAATTTTCAGCAACTTATTCATGGCCTTAAGTGTTCAGAACTCAATCCTAACACATCTCTATGCAGATCTGTCAGAGATTTATTACCACAGAGCAGTATTTTAATATATGAATAATTATTTTGATATTAATAATATAATTCCTTGTTTGTTTAATTTTTACTTAATTCCTAAAATCCTTTCCTGTGGAAAGAAATACCAGTAACAAACTTCCCCCTTTTTTTGTATATACACAAAGTTCCATTAAATAGAGGATCTGGACATTTGATAACACACATTATACTCATGATATTTTTATGAGAAAAGAAATTTTCACTGTCTTCCCCATAGAGACAGGAAGTTGGGAACAGAAGTTTAATTCCAATTAAACTCTAATTAATATTAAATATCTCGGAGTTTAGATACAACACAATCCCCAAAGCTCCAGGTTGGATTAGTGGATGGGAGAGGCCTCTCCCTGGGAATGTTTTGCTCTCCTGGGGACACAAACCTCTTCAGATCCCTTTCCTTTCCCTTTTGCTACTTTGGGAACAAATTGTACCTCATCAAAGTTGGATGAGTCTGCACCAAAATGATTCACAGAAGGAGAAGGAGGAGAATATTTTGTCAGAGGAAAAATTGGGAGTTGTGTCTTACACTCCAGACAAGACCTTGGTGGTCAATAGCTGCTTATTTATTAATAAAATGTGTTATTATGGAGCTTTATCCTTTATATATCCTGTTATTACTGTGAAATAGCTTTATTTGGTTTAAGCAGGATTTGGTAAAGAGAGATTTCCTTAGAGATTTTTTTTTCCAGCACACAAGGACGGGAGCAGCTTTTAGGTGGGTGCAGAAGCTCTTGCAGAGCTTGAACAGGAGCCTGAAAACCCCTTGTGAATTAACAGCCTGTCCTGGGGCCTGGGGACACTTCTGCCACCAAAGGCCATCCCACAGCAGTGACTTCTTTACATTCCCGTGGCTGAAAGGCAGAAAATGCCTCTGACAGAGTGAGGCAGCCCAGGCACTTTGCTGGCTGAAGCTCACAGGAGCTGAGGGTTGGGCAGATTCATCTGAATTATTTCAGGAAACTCTACTGGCTGTTTAGAAAGCTCCAGCAGCAGGTACCAAGCACCTCGTGTCACCTCAGCAGCACGGGGCCAGCAGCATTGCTGTGCTGGGAGCAGTGGAATGCTGAGGATTTACACCAGATTTACACCTCCAGGCTTTGGGGCACGGCATTTCTTTGGTTTTTCATCTCTAGCATGCACTTGGTTTGTAACTCCAATCCTAAAATCCACCGTTCCTCTCCCAAATATAAAGTGGCATGGAAAATTCAACGTTGCAGAGGCAGGGTGGGTTTGTTGTTACTTTTGAGCAGCTCAGGGTTCATTTTAGATGAAATTCCTCCTGCGAGGAGGAGATTGTTGCAGAGTGCAGGGAGGTTTGCAGAGCTCATCAGTCCCCTGCTGGCTCCAGCCTGGGGGTTCCTGTGGCTGCACCCCTGAGGACACATCCAGGCATCTTCCTTAACAGTGACATCAGAAAAAGCTCTTTCCCCAGACTCTGAGCAAAGCAGCAGCTCTCTGAGCTTTGTGGGTCACTCTGCTCAGAAGAAGAATTAGCCACTGGAGGATGGTATTCCTGTGAATGCCCCAGAGACACTGCTCTCGAGTGCTTAGTCTGACATTAGGCCTGCATGAGTTAATTCAAAAATAACCATTTTTTTCTTCTCCTCTTCTGGTTGTCTCCAGTCAGGCAAATATGCTGAAATCACAAAACCAGCAAAGGGATTGCTTTAACTAGGAGATAGGGTATGAATTCAGCATATTTTCTGCATAGAAATATGACATTTGTATGGAAATGACCCATTTTCTTGAACAGGCAGCTATACATCACAGAAATTTTACTGTAACGTTTATGCAAAAGAGATTGGGAAGCACTTTCCATAAAGATCTGATTTCCCCCAGATGAAATAATAAGGCAAAGCCCAATCCAGAAGCTCAGGAGAAACATTTCACTCAGTGTCCTATGCTCTGGGTGTTTGTTTTGATTTCCATGATTTCGTGTTTGTCCATCTGTCTGCTCCCCTGAGGGAAGTGAAGGGCGTAGGAAGGAATAACCCATTGTCCCTTTTTTCATTCCTAATCACACCCCAGCTTCCAAACGATGGCAGAAGGGCAGCAGGACATTTGCACCCTGCTCCAAGACCAGGACAGCCCGGGAATGGTCAGGGTGGAGAGACAAGGAGGTTTTTCTGCAGGACTGGCCAAGGGCTCTGCCACAGGGAGCCGAAATCCCCGTGACAAATCCACACTCCCATGACCTACATTTCTTGGAATATTTGCACAACGCTTGTGGCAGTTCAGCAATCAGGCAGCACTCGAGGCACACAGTTCAAGGAATGCTGAGGGATCAGTACTGTGCAGTTTTGCCTTTTAAATGCAGTGTTTTATGGTCTGGTATTCCGGGGCTGAGCCGCTGCTGGCTCCGCTCAGGGCCAAACTCAGAGTAAGGATCAGCAACACAAAACCAAAACCAACTCCAACTCCAACACATCCATAGAAAGGTGCTAGAACCATAGAATACATAACTAGCAAATCATTTTTAGGCTGCTTTTATTACAAAATTACAATTTGAATTAATAGTTGCACAACTACAAGATTGTTTTTATGCCAGTGCTGAATGAAACGCTCTGACCTCGTTCAACCCCACCGAAGTCAAGTGCAAAATTCACCCTGATATGTATGAGAAATTCTTTGAGCTTATCATGAATTAAGGTATAGCTTGTTCTGATGATGAATAGAAATTATTTAAAATCAATCAGAACATAAAAGACACATCCCAAACTAGATGTTCACTGAGCTCAGAGTCTTGATTTACAGCCCAGCATCCTGACCCTAAATGGAAATCCATACATCACTGAGGCAACATAATCAGAGTTCAGATAACTTACTTTAGAGTTTAGGAAATTCATTTTTTCCTCTGTTCAAGCCAATAGCTGGGAAATTAACAGCAACCAGAGTAATTATCAGTGCAGATATTTCACCACCAAAACTCTGAGAGCATAGCAGAGGTTTCCAATGCACAGTCAACAACCCCTTTCCTTTGCCTATAAAACCAGCCCTGAGTCATTTTGGCCACCACTTTATTTCACAAATGTGGAATGGCTCTGGAGCAACTCATAATTTACTGGAAGTCCTCTGGAAGAATAAAAACCTTCCAGGCTTGTGCTCAGCCACTAAGCACCACTCCTTTCCAAACAGAAAAGAAAATTTAAGACATTTGTGCCAATACGACATTAATGGAAGCAGCTTCTTTTTTGGGGGGGTGTTACAGAAAAGGACACGCTGTGGCAATGTGATTTCCCCTAGTTGCATGACTATTTATATATAGAAATAGAAATTCATATAAATGTATACATTTCTATAGATACACATTTTGTACACTGTAGCCATATACATACATACATATATACACAGGGTGTTATATACACATATCCAGATTTGTATATACATATATATAAATATATATACACACACAAATGCACACACAGCTTGCTTTGGAGCCAGCTAGAGTTATAAATTCTCCCTCCCCCACAGAGCCAAGATGATCTGAGCTGCCTCTGCTCAACACCCCACGGTTGCCTCTCCAGCCCAAATTAAATATAATCCTCATTATTCTGCCTCTCTGGTGCCTGAGAAACTTGGCAACCTCTCTGGGTGACTCGAGATGCAGCAATTCCTCCTGCCTTGCCTCTCCTAACCTATTCTAGGAGAGGCAATATGCTGCTAAGATTAAGTGTCCAAAACGCTGATACGTCTGAGAAGTGCCTCCCCTGACCTACATCAGGAATGTAGGTCAGAAAGGAACTATTTTTAACCAAAATGCCCATATTTTAATTACAGTCCAAAGCAAGCCACATTCCTGAATCTCCCAGAAGTTTCCAAAGATTGAATTTTTACACTTCAGCAGTGTAATTACAGGTACATACTTAGATATACACAAAGTATATACAGCACATGCTCAGCGTTTCGGTGACACACGAGGCACTCACTCCTGCTTGGAGCTGACAGCAACTAATTTTAGGAACATCTCCTCCTTCTCCCTGTTGCATACCTGTTAGACATCCTTCTTATCAGGGCTTTGTGCTCTGAAGGCTTGCACACACTCTGGTTGGCTCGGAGGGGCTGGCAAAGGCCTGCGGCACCGCCACGGCCAACCTGGCCATGCCAGCCAGCTGAGGGCACTCCCGGCGGGGCAGAGGGAGGTCTCGAGGTGCAATACACCACTCTACAGAAAAACCCAACAGAGAGAACGGTGTTTTCAGCTGGTCTCCACTCCAGGCACAAACAGAGGGCTCGGGGTGTGTTCTCAGCCCAAGGAGGATCTGTGCATGCAGACGGGTAAAAGCAATTCTGGGAATGCCAGCGACCTGCGGGCTGGGGAGAGCTTGGGCCAAAGGCAGGGAAAAGAGGGGCTGGGAGCTCTTGGTTTCCTGCTCTAAAACAAAGGTTTGCAACAAGAATTTCATGTAGTTATTGGCTGTCTCTAAGCCAGCGAGAGGCACTTGACTTTGAGGTGCCATTCTCACTGTCAGCCCTGTCAACATTCCCACTTGTCACAGCTCAACCACTGCCGTTCCTTCCATCAGCCTCCCTGGCTGCAGTGTCACAGCCCCCCACCACTAACAGGAGGAATAAATGTATATATATTTATCTACATAAACTAGATCCATCCACAATTCCTTATCGGTTTAAAAGTGAAGAATCAAGCATAGGCTGAACAATTACTCTCTGCCTTAATCAGTGCCTTAACTCCTCCTCAGGACCCCTCAGGGCTGTGACCTGCCCTTTATTTTTTGAAGAAAACACTTCATCAACTGGATCTAAAAAAGACTTTTACTTGCCATATTTCTTTGCTTGCCAATACTATCCACTTTCCAAAGCAGCCAGGTTTTTGGGTCACTGCAAGAAAACATAACAGAGGTGATGCCACAAGAAATGTCTCTCTGATTAAGAAGAATTCATTTAGCTACAGATTTATTCCAGCAGTGCTTTGGGGACAACTGATCAGTCCTGCCCTTGCATGGCAGTTTAACAGCACCAGAGAAACCTGGATGTGTTCCCTAAAAAAGACAAACTTAACTGACCATTACCAGTTTTTGTGAAGCTCATTTTTCACCAAAGCACAACATGAGTTTTCTCAGTGCTCCCAGTGCAGTGGGGCCGGTACCTCCAGTGGTGCAGGACCCCAAGGACTGGATTTCTCAGGGAGCAGCTTAGCTGGTCCCATCCTACCCTGGAATCTCACTAATGCGGATTTCTAGCATCTCCCTTTGAGTCAGACCGAGCTGGGCACTCTCAGGACACAGCAGAGCAAAGACATTTCAGTTCTGAGTGACAATTCCTACGCTCTTTGGAGCAGAGCTCCTTCACTCTCTAAGAAAAAGAAGCACAAAACTTAAAGTTTGATTATGAGAATATTCACATTGCAATGTTCCCCTCTCTGTGGTCATACCAGTGATAAAATCAAACGGAACAATCACAGAACAAAAAAAAAACCCAAACCATTAATTAACTTTGATTTGGAAAGCCAAAGCCTCCAAAGTTCAAAGACAGACTTTGGTTCAAGGGTTATTCAGATAATGGACATTATATATATATATATATATTTAGACACATAAAATAATTTAGAGACCAAGTACAAAACCAAAGGTTTATGTATCTTTCTATAAAACTCAGTTTAGGACAGTTACTGTTGGGACTGACTTAGTTTTAAACAAATACAGCCTGAAAAAATGATCAACAAAAACATTCCTATAATTCTTTAAGGTGTAAACAGCTACTGTCTCTGGAAAAGGAAAGGAAAGCAAGAAAAAAATGTATAAAACCCCCATAAGCAGTTTATTAATGCCACTGTAACATTTGGGGAATGTCTTTAACTTCAGATAAGGTCTCTGTAGGATAAAAAGTCACCAGTTTTTCTTCAGCCTTTTTTGGTTGTTCATCTGGTTTTTAGGGTAACTGTTACAGGAGCCCCTCCTCAGGAATGGTGCCAGGTGCCACCACCAGCAGGGACAGCAGTGCCACCAGAAGCAGCAGCACAGATGAAGACTTTCCCATTCCAGAAGTGATTTATCACAATTCAGGAATTCCTGCTTGGAATCATTCAAGCCCTACTGCAAAATGTGAGCACTGCAGAGAACCTTCCTCCCTGGCACCGTGCTCCAAGGACAAGCCAAATTGCTGTGCCACATGCCATGGGCAGGATATTCCTCCACAGGCAGTGCCATTTGTTGGAATTCTCAAGTGCAGAGAGTCAGTCCTTGGCTAACCTGAAATATCTCTTCAGGATTCATAGAATATAGAGGATATTCTTGAGAGATTTAGAAAATTCTAGTGGAAAAATAAAGACGTTAGGAAAAGTAAATGGACATTAAAGATTCAGGTTAGGACACAGGACTTGGCCATGAATATTTTACATTTTCTCTATCCTCTGATAGTATCTGCTCTTTTTAAGGCACCCAGCAGCTGAGTGTTGCATGTCCACATGTCTAAATAATGCCTAAAAATAACCCCATACTTCAGATCAACATCCTTAACATTCAAAAATATCAGGATTGATGCACCGTCCACCCTACAGAGACCATCCAGCATGAATGTGGGACAGAACATTCCTACAGCTCTGCTCTTTGAGCCTTCTCCTCTCATTTTCCCACAAAAATTATCCATCTGACCATTGTGAAAAACACCACAGTACTGACCAATTTAGCAGAGAAAATGCCACCACAGTGAAGTGTTTCCAATATTCCACAGGGATACAAAATGACCTACAAGTGTCACCCCAGCTACAGGTGTCACCTTCTGGGGAGCTCCATGTGCAGCAAAGTCAATGCTTTCATAGAAATTCCCCAAACTGCCTCAACAACCTGAACAAAAATGAGATAATGACAGAATTTTACAATTGGGAAACTGTAAAGATCAAGGAAAAGACATTTTAAAGAAGTTGTAGGAAACACAGTTGTCAGTGCCTATCAATCACAGAAACACAGAATGCCCTGGGTTGGAAGGGACCTTCATATTCTTGTTCTCAAAGAAAAAGAATAATACTAATAAAGTATTTCCAAATAATTTGCAATTGTGACATAAATAATCTTCTTGGCTAGTTGGTCACTGATGACATTAGAGCTAAACTAATTTGTCTCTGAAACCAAAAGCCTTAAAGATTATTCAGTTGATTTGTGAGTGAGATCAATCAGAGAACTATTGAATTGATGGCAACCCATTTTCTCTGTACCATTACTCATTTTATTCTGAAACAGTCCCACGGAGTGCTTGTCTCAAAATACTTAATCCACTTAATAGATGTTGTAATTTTCTGAGATCACATTTTGCTCTTCATTCAAGTCTGTTGACTAAAACTGAGCATAATGTGGTGTTTCAACATTGGCTTCCATGGGAGCAGAACTGGGCCTCCACTCCATTCCCACTCAAGGGTTTGTTCCAAGCACATTCCAATTCTTCCACTGCCCAATCAAACCAGAAATATTTCAAGAACTGGAAAAAAAAAAAAAAGTATTTCCACGCACACCAGACTTTAAAAATAGGAATTTTTGTACAAAGAGCTGTTGTGAGCTACATCCTGCGTCAATTTGCATTTCCTCCATGAAGAAAAGCTGTGTTGTACTGTGTACAACAGAAATACGTAATGGTGTACACATAAATACATACATAGATAAATAGACTGAGAAACTCAGCTACAGATTGCAAACCAAGCCTTGGAAAAACTCAGTAAATTGGAATGTGCAGCACACAGCAGCCTGATTTCCCAGTGTCCATAAATCCACGTTGTAAAAACAAGTGCCTTTGGAAGAAGGGCAATCCTGGAACAAATTCACTCCGGGGTGGCTGGAGCGCTGCCAGGAGTCACACCCGTGGTTGAGTAATGTCCTGAGCGATGAACTCCCACTCTGAAGGCCAAATTCTACACACTGCTCTTCACGTGAACACTTCTGTTAAACCTGAACCTGAACCATCACTTTTTTTCTTTGTGTGGAGTGGGTACTTGAAGCAAGTGGAAGCAGCACAGAGTTCATGAAGCGCTGCTGGCACACCCAAGTGCGTCAGAAGAACAGCCTCACATTTTGGAGAGACCTTTCCCTCCTGGTGCTCTCAGAGTTCTCAGAGGGAACACAAACTGGACAAACACACACATTTCCAGCTTAAAACCAAATCAGCTGTGCTGCCACACTCAAAGGTGGCTTTGTCTGGAAAGGTCTCTGACAAAATCTGGAGCTGCCACATCTTAACTCGTGTTCACTGAATCTCCTAAGAAATGAGATTCTCACTTTCTAATAACACTCTAACCAGAGCAGTAGGCAACAGACTTTCCAAAATTCAGATTATTACTCATACCATAACATTTGACATCTTCCTATCACTGTTGATACACTCAAGAGATCCATGAAGCCATTTCCAAACATAATTTTTAACCTAGGGTACAATGTGATGGTGACATCAACAACAACATCCAGAAAATATAAAAAAGCACCAATAATTGAGCACCAGGATCATCCTTTCCATTTCCCTGTGTGCAGTTGTTGGCTGGGACTGGGGCTTACCTGGCCTTGCTGCTCTTTTCCACCTGTAGGGAGAATTTCAGTGGTCAGTGAGGGAATAAACCAAACACTTGCTGAAGGCTTTACTACCACAGGCTGAGCTGCTCAAGCTGACACCAGGTACTTATACAGCCATGAAATCAGCTAAAAAAATATTTATTTCACATAGCATCCCATTAAACAGCTCTAATGCAATTGCAGATCATTTGACTTTATTTGATTCCTTCCCAGTAGCATTAATGCTACCAAAGCTACTGCTGATAAAGACAGAATTATCATTAATACTCCCTATTAATTAGGAGGAACCCAGGCTGGAGCATGCAAAGTGTCACCCACTGCAGGTCAGAGGTGATGGATCCATTTTTGTTCCCTGCATTGGAAAGAAATGCTGCTACCCACTCAGCCTCAGCTCAGCACAATGAAAAAGCAAAATAAAAGTCATCAGCACACCCTTTAGACATCACACTTAGACATTGTCAACACTTCCAGAGCAAATCACCCCCAAATCATCTCAGTACACAAGGGAAAGGAAGTTTCCTACGTAAGGAAAGAAAAATAACTCAACTTAAGCCAAAAATTATCTCTTTTAATACAAAATTCCATTCTCATAGAACAAATTTATTTCCACTGAATAAATAGATCTGCTCACTGTCCACGGGCAAGATTACTGCCTATAATAAGGATGAAACTCTCTTGCCTTTCTGCATTTTAATTAAAATATAAACATTATTTGCAACCGGCTTTACTCTATTTGGATACAAGTATGAACACTTGGGGCTTCGAGGACATTGCCAAATGTATACAGCACCACTCTCACTGGGGGTTGTACTTTAACCCGACTTATACAGCTCCACGCATCACTTGCATGTAGGCTTATCAATGTAATTATTACAATTATGATAAGAAGGATCTGGCCTTTGCACTTGCATGTTTAATACTCTTAGCACGTGCATGCTCTTCCACTATCTATTAAAAACCCAGCAAAACAAACAAATGAGCAAACCCCAACGGGTCAGAGCTGAAGGCAGCAGTGAGGAAACACAATCTCAACTCAACAGAGGAAATTCCAATGTGTAATATTTTTACTGATGGCATGGAGGGCGATGCCAGATTTACAGACGTTGGGAGCTGTCCCTCCATCTCCACACACCCACAGCTGCTACCAGGGCTGGGGAAATGGTTAGAGAAAAGAGAAAAGGCTCACACCCATGAGCATCCTGGCAGGAGCCACCAATAGCGACATTGTGGGGACAACAAGTACTGATGGGTTTATCTCTGTTCAAACATTCTGCGGGGTGGAACGGAGCTGTTCCCCAGGGACAGCGGGCAGGCGGTGGGAGGTGACCTCGGGACTGTGACCCTTTGCCAGGAGGTGACAGACCCCGGTCCCCCGGGACAGCGGCAGGAGCGCCCCGAGCAGCGCCTTTGGAGCTCCGTTTGGGAATAACCTCAATTCAGCTGGCTAAACCACCCTAACCGCTGCTCAGACAAATGGTACTGAGGGACACAGTGGGTATTTCTGGATAAACTCTGGGTATTTCTGGATAAACTCTGGGTATTTCTGAGGGGCCTCGGGGCAGTGCTCAGGCCATGCGGGTGCCCGGCTCTGAGGGCTGCCCCTTGGAGGCCCCGCCCGCCCCGGGTAAGGCGCCCGCGGGTGCATTTGGCGGGGCGGACGGGGCAGGCAGCGGCGTCGGGAGCGGCTTCAGGCCGGGATCGAGTCCGGGATCGAGTCCGGGATCGATTCCAGGATCCGGTCCGGGATCAATCCCGTGATCAATCCCGGGATCAATCCCGGGATCGGGCCCGGGGCGCTCCGGCCCCGCCGCCGCCTCAGCGCTGGGGCTGGGGCGCCACCTGGCGGCCGCGCGGGGCCGCGCTCCGCGCCCGCCCGGGACCCGCGGGGACACAACAGCGACAAAGGGACAGCACCGGGGACAAAGGGACAGCGCCGGGGACAAAGGGACAGCGCCGGGGACAAAGGGTCAGCACTGGGGACAAAGGGACAGCACCGGGGACAAAGGGACAGCACCGGGGACAGGGGACAGCGCCGGGGACAGGGGAGAGCACCGGGGACAGGGAACAGCGCCGAGGACAGGGGACAGCACCGGGGACAGGGGACAGCACCGGGGACAAAGGGACAGCGCCAGGGACAAGACACCAACGCGGACAAGATACCAACCGGGACCCGCCCGGGCAGGGAAATCCCGTTTTCTTTGGTCTCGCCCCGGCTGCAGCGGGGTGGGAGAAGGGCGGCGCGGCCGCTGGGATGCTCTGCTTTCCCAGATCGCATCCCCCATTCCAAACTGGGAATGCGGTTTAAATCCCCGCTCCGGAGGGGTGGCGGCTCTCGGAGCGCTCACCCCGCTGCCAGCACCGGCAGCATCCCTGCGATGCCTCCCGGTGCCCCCGGCAGGCCGGGAGCCAGCGCTCCGGAGGGATGCGCTGCCCATTATCCCGATATTTTTAACTGTCAGGACAGTGCGGCGGGGATACAGATCGCAAATCGGATTTGTGACAGTCTCGGGTGGTATCTTGGCAAGAGACGCTGTACAGGGTTGATTTTTCTCTGTTAACATCACAGTGCATCGAACTGTTATTAATAAAATAGCGTTCAAGGTTACGGGGGGAAGGAAATCTCTGTGGGGGAAGCTGAAGTTTCAGGTTCAAGCTTTGTATTCCTATATATATATATATATTTGGGGATGTATATATATATATATATATTTCTGCATTTTGTTTCAAAACGTTTTATTAGGAAAGCTATACCAGACGCATCACTGTACAATGATTAAACATTACCTTTACAATTTATATTCACTTGAAATTACAGAATAAATATATGCACATCGTTGTACCTTTGTGTGTGTGTGTGCGTGTGTGCGTGTATGGGTGCATGAGAGAAAACATTAAAAGTGCTTCCTACAAAGCTGTTAGTGAGAGGTGCCCATTAGCTTTTTTTTTTTCTTCTTTTTTTCTTAAATTTTTTCCCCCTCTGTATATTTGCATGTCGCTTTTATTAGGAAAGTGCGGATGTCCTCCAAAAAACCATGGCGTCATGACGAAGTGTCACTGAGCATCCCCTAGGTGTGTGCGCCACGTGGTGACATCCTTTGGGCTGCTCGGCTCCGGGTGGCTTCCCCCAGCCCCCGGGACTGCCCCGGGATTCCCCCCGCGGCCCCCGAGCCCCCCGGAGGGGCTGGGCTGGCGGAGGGTGAGGGTGAGGAGTGTGCGTGCGAGGGAGGGAGGGAGACAAGAGTGAGACATTCGAGCAAGACCCTCCCCTCCCTTCCCTCTTGCAGTTTCCAGGCATGCAGCAAACTGCGCTCGTTTGCTTCTTTGCATTTTTTTTTCTCTTTTAAATAAATGTACAGAATCTGTGCCATGATGGGCAAGAAGAAAGCAGGCCAGAAAATGCCATCTTCCCTCCCCCTCCCTTCCAAGGGAAAATATCAAGGAAGTTTACTGCCAACGGAAAACAAAAAGAGAAAAAAAAGAGTCAACGAACAAAAAACAAACAACAAGAATAAAGAAAATAAAAGGGGAAAGAAAAAAGAGAGAGACACACATAGAATTTACTTAATCAGGATCAATACAAAGATCCCCCATAATAATAATAATAATATAATAATAATAATATACCTTTAGACATGGCACAGTCAAAGTCTCAGTTTCAGTATAAAAAATAATGATTGATTAACATCTGCTGGCAAAAGTCTGCGAAGGCACTTCGTCGATTACTGATCTGAGAAGGGCCCTGCCCCGCAGCGCGCACATCTGGCGGGGCAGAGCGCACAGCTGTATCCTCTGCCCGCGGGCGGCGGGGCCGGCCGGGCGGCGGGGCGGCGCTCAGAACCGGTACGTGGTCTTCTCCAGGACTTCGAGGTAATCCGGCTTGGTTTGGAGTTTGGCCCTTAACTCGAGGTATTCGCTTGTGGGGGTTTGGTGGTCCGGGAAGCCCTTGCCGGCCGCGAAGAGCAGGGTCTCCTTCAGCCTGGCGTCCTGCTGCAGGTCCGGGTATTGCATGCCGGGGGGGTGGACGTGCAGTTCCTTCAGCTTGGGCACGGTGCCGTACAGGCAGTCCACGAAGCCCACGGCGCAGGGCGGCGGGCGGTCGCGGTCCCGCGGGGCTCCCCCCGCCGCCGCCGCCCCGAGCGCTCCCGCCGCCAGCCCTCCGCCCGCGGGGTGCTGGGGGTGCACGGCCACGATGGTGTTGAGCTGCGAGCTGGACACGGCCAGGCTCCACTCCTGCTCCTTCTCCAGCAAGGTGCGGTAGCTGCTGCCCTGCTCCGGCGCGGCGGCGGGGCCGGCGGGGTGGGCGAAGCCGCGCTCGCCGCCGCCCCGCAGCAGCTCGGCCGCCTCGCCGCCGCCGCCGCCCGCCGCCTCCTCCTCCTCCCGCGGCTTGTAGATGGGGTTGTTGCACATCTGGGTCACCGGGTGCGGGATGTAGTCGTAGACGTGGCCCGCCGGGGGCGCCTTCTCCGGGGACCGCTCCCCGGGGCCACCCCCGCCCCCGCCGCCGCCGCCGCCGCCGCCGCCGCCCTCGGGGAAGAGGCGCGGGCAGCGCAGCGGCACCGCGCCCAGGTCCGCCGCCTCCGCCCGCGGGCCGCGGAACGGCAGCTTCCGCCGGCGGCGGCGCAGCACGAAGGCGAACAGCCCCGCGGCCACCAGCACGGCGGAGAAGAAGAGGACGAGGAGGCTGAGGATGAGCACGGAGAGCGGCACGGCCGCGGCCGCGGCCGCCGGGGGCAGCTCGTAGGCGGCCGCGCCGGTGGCGGCGGGCGGCGGCGGGGCGGCGGCGGGGGGCGAGGCGGCGGCGGCGGGGCGCAGGGCGGCGGGGCACAGCGCGGCCAGCTCCAGCGAGCGCAGGTCGCGGCGGGCCAGCGGCTCGGGGCTGGCGCACAGCACCTCGCCCACCACGCTGACGGAGCTGAGCGCCTCCAGCCACTGCTTCAGCGGCACCAGCTCGCAGGTGCAGTCCCAGGGGTTGAGCTTCAGGTCGATCTGCACGATGGCGTGCAGGTGCTCCAGCACCCCGGCCACCGGCAGCGCCAGGAAGTGGTTGTTGCGCAGGTTGAGGCGTGCCAGGGAGGTGCCGGCGAAGGCGTCGGTGGGCAGCGTGCGGAGCAGGTTGTCGTTGAGGAAGAGGAGCTTCAGGTTGGGCATGAGGCTGAAGGCCGCCGGCTGGATTTCCCTGATCACGTTGTACTCGAAGTACAGGTAATGCAAACTCTGCAGGCCCCGGAACATGCCCGGGGTGAGCCGCTCGATGTCGTTCCCGTTCAGGTACAGGCTCTTGAGGTTCGGCAGGTTGATGAACGCCCCGTCCTGCACGTAGGAGATCCGGTTGTTCCCCAGGTGTAAGAGATCCAAGGAGGAAAAATTCCAGAAATCGGAGCGGTAGATTTTCTGGATCAAATTCCCGCTCAGGTACAGCTTCTTGGCGTTCAAGGGCCTGGGCAGGAGCTCGGAGATGTTGTGGAACCCCCGCTCCTTGCAGTTGACCGTCAGGCCCAGGTCGTTGATGTGCAAACTGCAAGAGCAGCCGGTGGGGCAGATGATGGGGATGGGGGGCCGGGTCTGGTAGGCAGCCACGGGCGGTTGGTTGGGCCCGGGGTACAGGCCACGGGGGGTCGGGGGAGGCCGGGGCGCCCGGGGCTGCTTGGTGGGCTTGGGCTGCTTGTTGGACGTTTTGTACTCAACAGAGGAAGCGGTGAAATGGAAGGAGGACAGCATGGAGGAAGGCTTCGTAGGCCACGCGTTCTCCTTGCTGGAGGACAGCTGAGGGATGCCCAGGCTGGCTTCCACCTCGGAGTCGGACAGCATGGGGCAGAGCTTGCTCCTCTTGATTTCCCGCAGGTCCTTCCCGTGGAAGTGGAAGGGTGTCTCGCAGGTGATGTCCCCCACCAGGGCGGTGTAGGGGATGCGCTCCAGCCAGCTCTTGAGCTGCACGATCTCGCACGTACAGTTCCACGGGTTCTCCTCCAGCTGGATCTCCATCAGGCTCCTGCCAATGTGGTCCAACATCCCGCGGTACGAAAGGACTTTGAGGCGGTTCCCCCGCAAGTCCAAGTGGGTTAAGGACACAGACTTAAATAAATTGGTGGGAAGCATGGGGATAAGATTGTCATTTAGGATAAGGACCCTCAATTTACTTAGGTTTCGAAATGCCCCGCTTTCAATCCGTTTAATGACATTGTAATCTGCCTGCAGATATTCCAGACTTTCCAAACCCAGGAAAGTGTCGTTCCTGAAAATGTCCAATTTGTTTTCGTGCAAATACAACCTCTTCAGAACTCGGAGCCCGTTAAAAGCCCCCGTCTGAATGTCCTGCAGTGCATTGTTCCCAAGGTTAATAGATACAGCATTGTTCAAGTGAAGAAAACTGTTGGTGTACAACTTCCTCATGGAATTCCTCTGCAGATAAAGTTTAAAAGGTCTCGACCACGACTCTGTTATCTGACTAATATTTATAAATCCCTTGTTGTCACAATGTATATGGAAAAGGCTCTCCTTCACTTCACAGTAACATGGATCAAAGCAGGGCTCATCCAGTTCCTCCGAGTCCTCTATCAAGGGAATGGGTGTAGTCCATGCTAGAGCAATTGTGCTTAGAAGAATTATCCACAACATCCTTCCTTTATGAAGCGTCTCTGCCGTGGAAGGCTTCATCATTTGTTGATGTTTACAAAACTGCAACGGGAAGAGAAACACAGATTTCAGTATTTGTGCCCTGCCCCTCTCCCTTTCCTAAGCCCCTACCTGCTGGACTCATGTCGGGCTCCTGGAAAGTTCAGCAGTTGTTGGGCAGACGTTCCCAACCAACTCCAGGGGTGCCGGCTGCGTGAGCCTTGCCCTGATTTATACTTGGGAGATGTTAGACGGCTCCATCACGCGATAGCAGCCTGCCGTGCTCCCCTCCCCGTGGTAAATGCCACCTATAAAGAGGACAGCACATGCAGCCCCGCACAGCACCACGAGCACACCGAACGTGTTGCGTCTCTCCGCGTTTCCCAGGCGTCGGAACTGCCCGGATCTCATCCCCGGGTGCAATTTTAGCCCAGGAGCCATCACAGCCCTCCTCGGCTCCGGGAGGGGGAACCACACGGAGGGCGGGCAGATTCCTCCGGTGTCGCACCGCATCCTTCACCCATGCAAACTCCCAAAGTTATTGAACCCCCGCCCTGGAGCCTGGCTCCCTCCCGGCTCCGCGCGTTCCACGCGCGAGTTCCGCGGAATGTGCGAGCAGTGCCGGAGCCCCTGGCACAGCGGCTCCCCTCAGAAATCCCCACGGTGCCTGCACCGGAGCAAACGCTTAACGACCCTGCCTGGCAAGGAGATCTTCCCCTCGCAAACGCCGAATTAATGCAACTGGTATATTATCAGATAAATACACGCCACATATTAGTCATTTTAGCTGATTAAAGCATTTAGAGATGATTAATCTTTCTAAAGCACATGCCCATGCGATCAGCAGATCTAAAGGGAAGTGACAGCTGAAGAGGCACCTAGGATTGAAACGCTCAGCCTGCCTTGGATTAGGGCATTTTGTGCCCCCAGGACCAAGCAGGAGACCCGGTTAAAAAGCTGAAAGTGGAAGAAAAAAAAAATACCTTGACACTTACCAGCCGATAAATTCTCTATCCTACTATACACGATTCCGAATGAGGACACCATTCTTCTCCAATCAGATGAAAATAATACTGCCCTAATGAGATGCAGCTCCTTCAACATATGGTTTCACCCTTCCTTCCACCAGATATTTTAAATGTATGGGCACAGGGAAACGCTAAGGATGGGAATAATACCAGTGGTGATGCAGCCTTCCCTGAATCCCTGAAATGCCCATTAGAATGATTCGGAGCGATCATTGCTTCTAGTCTCAATCTCCCAATAAAAAGGTCCTTTTTGCCTTCCTCGTGTAAGAACTAGAAAAAATTGCCCACCATCCGCAAACTTAAGAGCAGAAAGATGCATTTAGGGGAGAGAAATGCCAGAGGAACAGAAATCCTTAGGATCAACTTGCAAATGAAACCCTCCCCTGTGGGAAAGAGGAGATGGTTGAAAGCACGAAAAGAGAAATATCCTCTGCAATTAAAACCAGCATCTAATTGGGGAGAAGGGAGAGAGACGAGAGCTATATTGCAGTATCAATCTCTCTGTCTCCTTTGCAAAATATTAGCCACTTAGAGTTCTTTCTCTTCTGCAAGGGCTGTAATAAAAATAAAAAAATAAATAAAGAGGATTATTATATCTTCTTTTTGGAAGAGGGGGGTGTCTTTGACCCTAGGCGGAAACAAAGGGATCCAGAAAGGTTGTACTTACCGGTTTGCAGGAGAGATTTTAGCACATCGTTACCAAAAATAATAAAAAAAAAGGCAAAAGAAACGAAGGGGGAAAAAAAAGAAAGCTCGAGTTTAAAGATTGCTGGTTTCTCTCTGCCTCTCCCTCTCTGTGGCTCTCTCTCCCTCTCTCTCTACTCCTGCTGAAGCTGAGGCAAAAGGAAAAAAAAAGGAGAAAAAAAAAAAGGAGGAAAAAAAAAAAAAAGCAAGCCTGAAACGTGCTGGGAATGCAATGAGCCCCTCAATGATCTTCTTTAGGATGCAGAGCTGCTGTTTGGCACACTCAATGGAGGAGGGAGGAGAGGGGCTGCTGCAGGCTCCAGCGCCGCCGCCGCCTTCTCCGGGCAGCAGCGGCAGCGCGGAGCGGGCGCCGGGGCGCGGCGGCAGCGCGGGTGCGCGGCGTGCGCGGGAGTGCGCGGTGTGCGCGGGGGTGCGCGGTGCGGGGCCGCGGGTGCGTGTGCGTGTGTGTGTGTGTGCGCTGCCGCTCCTGCCCTGGATCAGGCTCCTCACGTCATGAAAATCAGCTTCAAGAAGGGGAACAAACGGAGGGGGCGCGCTCGGCTCCAGGTCGGGGGCGCGCATTTGGGAAGCCCTGACTACACAGTTTTTTTTTTTTTTTCCCTTGCCTTTTTTTTTTCTTTCTTTTTTTTTTTTTTTTTAAGAGGGAAGGAGGGGGCTGGTTGGCGGAGAGGAAGGGAACTGGGAAACGAGCAGATGGGGGAGGAAAAAAAACCTGAGAAGAATGAGAGAGGAAAAAAGCCGCCGGGATGGGGCAGAATTTGCACCCAGCCCGCCCCCCTCCCCTTTCCTAAAAAAAAAAAAAAAAAAAAAAAAAAAAAGGAACAAAAAGCCCGAGTCTGGAGGAAATCAAAGCTGCTCTGACTGCTGGTGCCAGCCGAGGGCTGCGGCGGGGAGCAGCCCGGGGGTCCCGCTCCGGCCGCCCCGCTGCCCCCGCATCCACCGCCTCCTCCGCCCGGCGCTGCCCTCCCGTCCCGGCGCCGCTCCCGCCCCGACCCTCGCCGGGATCCCGCAGCTTCCCGCAGAGCCAAACACCTCGGGGAGACACCGGGCACCTCCCGCATCCTCCCGGCGTGTGCGCGGAGGCGGAGGGGCCGCGCCCGCGGTGCCCGCCCGCCCCGGGAGCCGCCGCAGGTAACGGGGCTGCGCGGGGCGCGGCGGGGCCGCGGAGAGGGGCGCGGCGGCGGAAAGTTGGTGGGTGAGATGCGCCGGGGGGCTCGGGGGGCTCCGCCAGCCGGGAGGGAAGGGCTGCGGGCAGGGCAGGAGTGAGCCCCGCGCATCCCTGCGCGCACATCCGCGCTGATCTCCGCGGAACTCCCGGGGCATCCCGCGCCCCCCGCGGAACCCCAATCCCCCCTCCGCACCCCGCGGTGGCTCGGCCGGGAGAGACTTAACTGGAACCGCGGCTCGGTAGCGAAAAGTTCGGGGGCAGAGGCGCGGGCCGGAGGTGCCGGGGGCTCCGCGGGGTCCCGCCGCCCCGGGGCCGCTCTGCGCGGGCAGGGGCGCAGCCTCCGCGCACCATCTTCCCCCGGCTGCCGAGCTCTCCTCCGCCGGTGCAATATGGACGCACCGCTCCCTCCTAATTAAATTGCTGCATCATTCATTTTCTGACGCGGGAGCGACATGGGGTACGGCGGGCTCCGTGCGCTGACACCCCCCGTTCGGAACGGGGGGAGGCGGGGAGAGAGGGCCGGAGGGGGAATCACAACAGTTTGTTCTTGCAACAAGCTCGCACGGCGGGGTTTGGCAGCAACTCGGGAACGAGACCTAAGGGAGCGAACCCCGCTGGGTTTAGGGGCGGCCCCCCCTTCCCCAGGGATGCCGCCCGTGGGGCAGGGTCGGGGTGCGGGGGGATCCCTGACCCTGCACCTTTCCCAAACGCCCCCAATATCGCAGGTTTTCCTTGCCGGGGTCCTGCCGTCGGGTTGTGCGGAGGGAGCGGGGCTGAGGAGGGATGGCCCGGGAATGCGGACCGGGGAGCGCTGCGGGGGCGGGAGGATGGACGGACGGACAGACATCCCGCCGGGTCCCCCCGCAGGCAGGGCCGGCCCTGGGACATACGGACACCCTTGTGCCCCCTGCCCGGCTGTGACACGGGACAGCCCCGCGGGATGCCCCCGGGGAGGAGGGGGAAGGGGACGGCCCCGCACCTCCCTTTCCATCCGTTATATCCCCGCAGTTTCCCAGAGGGCTGAGGAGACTCAAATCAGCCCAGAGAGGCGGCTCTCGCAGCGTTTGTCCAGGCCGTGTCCCCTTGTCCCCTCAGCCGGGAGGCAGAAGTCACCGCGGGCATCCCCTGCCTCTCCCTGCAGCCACAGCAGCTCGTGCTGGGGACAGGACCGGTGTGAGTGAGAGTGACTGCCAGCAGCTCCAGAAGGCTACGGCTGATGTAACCCAGATTAGCACGTCACTCGGTTATTAATGATCATTATTATTATTGGCAAGCGAGCTATCTCCTTGCCAGAGCCCGTCCTGGAGCCGTGGGGATGCTGTCAGCAGGGTGGGAGCTGGCAGGTGCCCTTCGGCTGCCTCTTGCCAGCCTCAGTTGTCATCACTGAAATGCACCTTTCCCCTTGTGAGAATAGGGGAGGGAGAGCCAAGTCAGAGGTGGATCCTTGGGCAATGATTGTGCCTTGCAGAAATATCCTTACAAGGTTCTGTCTCCACCAGAGGAGAGCGTTCCCCCGCTGCAGTCACTGCTCAGCAGGCACTGAGTGCTCCAGGCAGCCTGCAGTGGGAACCATCCCCTTCCTCCCCTTCCTCCCCTTCCCTTCCCAGCAGAAGTGGCAGTGATGGAGAGAAAAGAGAGAGTTTTCTCCCAAAGCTCGCCCTGCCTGTCCAGAAAGAAATATTCTGAGCTTTAATAGTTAGTCTCTCTGTCTCCAGCAAGCCATGGCAAGGGCAAAAGCAATAAATAGTGCAAGGGCGAGGGAATCTCAGCTGTAATTATTACAAATGGGAGCTGCTCCCCAGCTCGCTGTGTTTTGTTAAGGTCTGGAGTAGTTCAGAGGTGCTGGGTCCAGTGTTGGGAGGGTTTGGACACAGCTCCAGCTGCATTTCTGCCCAAAAGGCCTGGCCAGCCCTGCTGCCAGCTCTGGGGCAGCCCGGGGTGCCAGGGGAGCCCCCAGCGGGATGTGCTGCTCAGTGATCCCTGCTGGGATCTCCGGGGTGCCACAGCTCCAGGGGGAGATGCTCCAGGAGCAGGGTGAGGCCCAGGGAATATCCCAGGGCTCTCCTTGGGGGCCTCCTCAGTGGATCATGGAAATGCTGGGATTTAGGGAAGGCTGTGCAGAGCAGAGCTGAACTCTCCAGCACGCACAGAGTGGCCCTGGGCAGAAACACTCCCAGCTGCAGAGGCTGCAGGAGGCAGATGTCTGCTCATGCCATTAGTCTGGGCTCAAAGCTCAGCTTAACCTCCTGCTGATGGCTCCTGTCCTTGTCCCCATGAGATTTCTATATTGCACGGTGTCTTCGTATCCAATATTGAGGTTCCCCCCCAAACTTTTATTTTTAGGGAGCTGAAAGGCTTAAATATTCTTAGGATTCTGTATTAGAGATTATCTAAGAAGAAGAAATGTTAGTGTTTTTGAAAATGATGATAAAGGAAAATCAGAATTGAGAGTCTTCTCTGTGCAGCAGTTAGTGAAGCAGTTTATGAGGCTTCACTTTTCTTATTCCCTCTCTGTTCCTTAATTAATTTATCAAACACGGACGGAGAAACATAATCATCAGCTGGAATTTACCTCTAGCCCTTCTCTGGAAGAGCCTGGTTCTGGTAAATCCCTCTCACATTGCCCCAGTGCTGTTTTAGGGGCCACGACCTCCTTTGCTGTTGTATCAACATCTCAGGCACACTGCAGAGGGTCCCAGACTGGATGCAGGGGTTGTCCTGTCCCCCCCAAGCCACTGCAGAGCTTTCCCTGGCTGCTGGGGGGTCCTGTTGGCACTGGGGGAGCTCAGCCCGAGGCTCAGGTGCTGCTGAGGTCTCCTCATCCCATTCTGGCTGCTCTGCTGGAGGCTGGATCCTGTTTTCCATACACTGCTGGCATTTGCCACGCCATGTATCCAGTGCAAGTGTGGATTATTTGAGCTGCATGAGCACCAGTGAGAGCACATGAAATGGAGGAAGTGTAAGAACTTTAAACTGGGCCTTTCCAGCTGGAATCCTTCAGGCTGGAGAAGCTTATGCCAAACTGATGCTCCTGGCCACATCTTTTTCTCAGCCACCTCATTATCAGTTATTTATTAATGCATCACTGTTGATTTCTTTTTTTTTTTTTTCAGGAGAGTTGTGTTATTTTCTGATGGAGTTAAGAAATAACAATGCACCACATGATATTAACATGGATTATTTGCATTAAAAAAGTGTCCTCAGCTATTTGAAACTCAATGGGACACTGGAGCAGCACAGAAAGCCCAGCCATGCCCTCAGTGGCAAGTTATTTGTAATTAGTTTGCACTCATGGGATTTTATTTTTCCAGCAGAGAAATTTTGCCCAGCATTTGATGATATGTGTAAATATTAAAAGGAAAGGAGGGAAGAACTAATAGACAGCATTAAAACAGAACAGCAAATACCAGCAAATTGCGAGTGCAGCATTTTTAATGGATAGTTATTAAAAATAAAAGAGAAAAGTAGGCAAAATAAAAGGGGGTTTTATTGGACAAAATTGACAGTTGTTATCCTCACTGATTCCTGACATTTCAAGATCAGTTTTTTATCTAATATTTCAACAGCCTTGGATATTTCCTTCTGGTGAACCACACTCAGCTGTAGCTTTTTTTTCTGCCTTTAAGCCCACTTTTTTTTTCTTTTTCTAAATCTGCTGATATTTATTATAACCAGTGTCAAAAAACCTCCCCACTCCACTTATCTATGAGCTTCTCCTCGGCCTTTCCTGGGGTGATTCACAGCCCTGGGTGGGCACAGCTCCCTCTGGCAGCAGCTGGAATTCTGTGCAGGGATCCAGGGCGAGGGGACGCCTCAGGGTGATGTGTCCCAGCCAGGCTGAGAGTTCTGAGCCCCCTCCAGCCCTGAGAGGCTCCTCCAGCCCTCCCCATCCTTCTCAGAGGCAGCTCTGCAGCCACATCCTGGAACCTTGGAACCGCTCAGCTTGGAGAAGATCTCCAGGATCGTCGAGTCCAACCATTCACCCAGCTCTAAACCACGTCCCTAATGCACACCAAGACATTTTTAAATCAGTTCCAGGAATGGTGATGTCTCCACTTTCCTAAACAGCCTCTTCCAGTGCTTGACAGTCCTTTTGGTGAAGGAATTTTCCATAATACCCAACCTAAACCTCTCCTGGCACAATTAAAAGATGTTTTTTTCTTGTTCACCTGGTACGTGGAAGAAGACTCTGACCTCCACCTGTCCACAGCCTCCCTTTCTCCATCACTGCTGCATCCTTTTCACCCCTTTTTATTCAGTAGAGACACTTCTTGTCACCTGGCAGCCCAAGTGGAGCTTTTGATGTCCTAAATGAGGCTGAACATGGAGCACACAAGGGAAGAGCATGGACTTGGAATTGTTTTCTGGATCTCTCCATCCATTGCCCACAGACCCTGGTGGCAGGACACACCTTCAGATGGCAGCTTCGTCATTCCCATTAGGAAAATCTTAGATAATGCAGAAATACTGTTTGAATTCTTGTTGTGGAGTAATGGTTGTGGTTTAGTTTGACGCCTCCACACTCTGCATGTGGACATTTTCTATTGCAATTTCTGCTTTGGCTTCCTTTCCTCTTCACCTTGTGGGCTAATCTTCCATACATCCCAGTTCCTGGATTTTGCCTGGGTACACAAAAATGGAGATTAGCCTGCAGTATGTTCTGTAAGCAACAGCCTGGATTTTCAGGGCATCTGGATTTAGAGTTACCAGAATTAGAAACACGAGCCAGACGAGATCATGCTAGGGCAATTCCCCAGGACTGGGCCATAAAGCCAATCAGTTTAAAATGTAATAGAAAGCATCGAGTTCTGGGTGAAGGAAGGCACTTACTGCTCATTTGGAAAGAAAAGCTCATATTCTAAATTGCTTTTCAGATCAGACTTGAGCCTACTTTTAGTGATGTCAATGGTGCCACTTCCGTTCAGTCCAGTGGTGCCAGAATTTTCTGTTTACTGCTGTTACTTCTCTGCTTCCCTCTCTCCTCCTTTTCCTGAGATCTCTGGCAGCATCACTCCTGGCATGGTCCAGAGGAGGCTCCAGGATGAGCAGAGGGCTGGAGAGGCTCTGGGGAGGGAAGGCTGGGAGAGCTGGGATTGTCCAGCCTGGAGAGGAGAAGCTTTGGGCTGAGCTCAGAGTGGCCCTGCAGGACCTGAAGGAGCCCCAGGAAAGATGGAGAGAGACAATTCCCATGGGATGGAGGGACAGGACACAGGGAATGACTTCCCACTGACACACAGAAGCGTTAGATGGGATATTGGGCAGGAATTGTTCCCTGGCAGGGTGGGCAGGCCCTGGCACAGGTGCCCAGAGCAGCTGTGGCTGCCCCTGGATCCCTGGCAGTGCCCCAGGCCAGGCTGGACAGGGCTGGGAGCAGCCTGGGACAGTGGGAGGTGTCCCTGCCATGGCAGGGGTGGCTCTGGATGGGCTTTGAGGTCCCTTCCAACCCAAACCATTCGTGATTCCATGATTCCTCTTTGAGGACAGTCAGGACATGGAGACAGAGCTGGTTGTTCAGTGCGATGAAGTAATTTTAATCTCATAGAAGAAGGAGTTCACCGGCCGTGGAGGGGATGGTGACAATGATGTCTGCTCCTCTGCTCTGCTCTTGCAGGCCTTGCCCCAGTTTGGGTTTTGTTCCCAACGACAGAAGCTTTACAGCAGCCCCAGGCTGGGAACCAGAGGTGATCTTTCATCCGAAATGGGCTCAGCTGGGAAGTTCAGGATGAGCTGACTCACTCCCATTTCACTTATCCCTAATGGAGGTTGTGGACTAATGCACCTCTGTAAAAATGGCCAAAGAGATTTGGGGCCTGAGCTTGTGGGTCTCTCCTAACACCAAATGCTGCAATACTCAGGTTTCCAGTGAGTGGTGCATTAACTCATTAGCAGGCACTTCAGATAGAATTTTTCTTATGCTAAAATTATGAAATGGTGGAAGCCAGAACAAGCTGAGGTGCCTGAGTGTCCTCCTCAGCCTCCAGCTCTAAGTGACCTCTGGAAGAGAACTGCTCTCCCTCTTTCCCACCAGCCAGGAATCCTTCTGGAAATTGCCATCAGAAATCAAATATCGTGGCTACTTTACATGCAGGAATTCCCTGTTTCCTTCTCTAATATAATTTTCATTGAAGAGGAAAATTGCCGGTTTTCTTTTTCAAATTCCAAGGTTTTTGGCAATTTTACTAAAGACCAAACTTTTTTCACCAGCAACTTTGGGATCTGCCATCTTTGGTCACTGCATCCAGGGTGTGATTACATGTGGATGTACAAAGAGAATCAGAGGTCTAGGAAGTCAGACTCATCCAGGAAGGAGTAAATTAGGATAGTTCTGAATGGAAGAGTGAAGGAACATGACAGTACTTTTGAATTATACGTTGAAAAATAAAGGGAACACTTTGCCCTCTACAAATAACATCAGAGAGAGAACAAGAAATTGGTCTTAATTTGGAACTAGAAAGATGGATATCAAATATTAGAAAGATGTTTGTGATGGAGAGGATGGCAGAGACTGGCTAAGGAGGTCACAGCCCCACAATCCTGTGGCTGTTCATGCTGAGGGACAAATTGTTCGTGACCATGTACTACATTCCTTAAAATAAATATATTGTCAGTAAATACAGGAGGAAAATCCAGTGAAAAGCAGATTTGGAACAAGATTCCAATAGAAACAATGACATGAAAAATGTAACATGACAGAATGGAAGGTTTCTAGATCAACATTGCTAAGTCATCTTCTGGGTATCCAGGCCCTGAATTCGTGGAATTTTGGCTACAATCATCATTTTGGAAGTATACACATGGATGTATGGATACATAAACACCCACATGCCTGCACACCTGCATTTCTGGATCATTTTTGCATATCTCCAATTTTTAAAGGTTCTGTTTAAGGTTTTTATTTTCCATTCATTTTCTCTCTTTCTGCCCTGCCCATCTCTCTCTGGCTGCATGGCTGGGAATACCATCTCCTTGGGAAGTCACCCTCCAGAAACCACAACTTTGGGCAAAAAAAATCTCAAATAAGCAGATTCTGACCAGCTCTGAGCACTGGGATTCCTGAACAGAGATGAAATCTTAGGCATGAGTGAAATGTTGGGATGTGAAATCCGTTACAATTTCCTCCCCACTTTCATGGTATCAAATGTTTGCGGTTCCAGGGAGTGTGAGCGAGGCTCCCTTTTAGGTGTTGATTTAACTGGGCTTAAAATCCAATGAATAAATTGTCCATAGTTCATCAGCTGGTGAGGTGCTGGCTGCCTACACACCAATAATAAGCTCCACATCCCACTGTGAGCAGTTTATGGCCAGAAGACTGCGGGGACGCCGCGGTGGAACTGTCAAAATAAAACATGTCATGGGCTCATAAATGAAATGAGAGGATATTGGTTTAAAATCAGGCCCATAAATATGTGTCACACCTGTCCTCTGGGTGGTCAGCAGCAATCAGGCTGCTGAATTCTGAGCATATTTTTGAGCTGGTGCTGTCTGATTTGTCCTTCCCTCCTCACTGAGCAATACCAAGGGGTGAAATGGGAGGCTGAAGTGAGATGGTGCCACTGCAAAGGCTGCAGCCAAGGTGATGTTAATGTTTCAGGCTAAATATCCAGCAAATCCAGGATAATTCAAGGCTAATTGTGTTTTATTGTGTTAACTGTTTTAGGAAAAAAAAAATCAATGAAAATAGGTTTACAGGAGCTGTTTTCACCTCCCAGCAAGCTTCTGCACTTTCCCACAGAGGTTATTCTGAAGGTGGAAATATTCTAACATAAGGATTAATAATAGTAATAATTTACACCGTGGGAGTGCCAAGGATTCCCTCTATGCAGGGTAGTGGAGAAACAAAAAACTTTACACAGAAAAGCTTCCAACCAGTGACCAGAGTGTGTGAATCTACCTGTGACTGTCCCCCTTCATACCTACAACTCCATGCCAGAGCCTGATAAATTCAGCTCAGTTCTTAGTGTAGTTCTCCTAAAGGTTATTAATTTTAACAAGCCATTTTCATTTTTTTTTCTGAAGAAGCCATAGAGGCAGATCCAATATTTGATGCTTGATTATTTGCCCCAGATAATCCCCAAACTGATTTTAGGGTTGTGCCCCATCTGCTTCAGCAACTTCTTTGGGACTTTAGGTGGGATTTAGTGCAAACATTTATTTCTTTTTTAATATTTTAAGATAGCATTGTTAAGTTGTAAAACTGTGCTGTTTAAAAAGTAATCCTTTATTTTGCCATTTAAGCAGGAGTTTTCTGGGGACAGTCCATTCCTGATGGAGCCATTTGGAGCCAGCCTTACTAAAGGCCATTGAAGAGTCCCTCAAACTTGAACAATTTTGCAGCTTGATTACAGAAGGGAGATGAGGCCCTCTGGAACTCCCTGCCAGGGCTCTGTTCCCACCTCTCCTTGCTCTTTCTCCTGAAAACCCTGTAGGTGTTAAAGCTTTCAGGCTGCCAGAGGGACACCAGCATTGCCCAGGTGGAGACTGATTCCTTTATTTGAAATATCCAACTAAACCACATTGTGCTGTTGAGCTGGCTCAAGAAAAGCAGCAGGATGGCCAAACCTCTTCAAGCCTGTGGTGACAGAGGCTCTGTCTGGTTTTTTGGTGTGCAGTGCAGACTCAAACAGCGCCGTCTCTTTCCCTCCGTTTGCACATCTGTAAATGACTGCAGGGCAGGGCAGAGCAAGACCAGCTACAGACCAGGGTTTGGTTACAGAAAAAAGGTAAAAACCTTTTGCTTCTGATTTTTGTTTTGCAGTTTTGAGCAGGGTCCTGTTCTGAATCCCTTTCCAGGCTCTAGGGGAATGAGTGAGGTTCTCACCGGCGCCTCCCAAGCGGAGCAGCGCGCGGTGATTGGAATCGTAAAAAAGAAATTTCATTTTTACCCCAATAATGAACGTTTTGTCTCGTGCAGCCTCCCCAGTGAGCCACAGCAAGCACATTGGAGGGCATTAGAGCTGCTTAGGGGGATTTCAGGGGACACTAATCTGCAGGACTTTCGCTGACAACCCAAAGGCAGTGTCACGTGTGAGCCTCATCAGGGCAAACCCACCCGAGCCCGTCTGCAGCAGCCCTGAGCACAGAGCTCCCGGGCTGGGATCCCTCAGCACGCTGGGTTTACTGAGGTTGGGGAGGGATTTGCGGTGTGCCAGAATTATTTCCATTATTTTGAGAAGGAATTGAGGCTCCAGGTTAGTGACAGAGCTCCCTCCCAGCCCAGGATGAGATGCAAACTTCTTGCTCTGTGTGATTTTCACCTACTTATTACTGCTGCTAATAATAATGATAACAACAACAATCATCATCACCACCACCACCAAGACAACAACTACAACAACAATAATTACAATAACAACAATGTTGCCTTTCACTAGCTCTTCATAAGCTTTGATCATTGTTTCATGCATCTTCTTAAGTGTTTTCTTTTATTCTTTGCTTCATACTTCAAGTTGCAGCAGCTCCTGGCAGTGCCACAATTTCTGCTGTCCATGCACATACAGCAAGGCAAGGGTGGTCAAACTGGGACACAAACCTAGAGGAGTAGGTGGACAGTAAACAATTATTAATTTTTTCCAGCCTTTTGTACCTTGTAGAGGTCTCCAGTTTGTTGTCACTCTGAATTATTGGCCTTTGCTGATGAGCAGAATCCTGAGTTTCTCATAGAGAGATCTTTTGTACTTGGTGCGACATGAAATTGAGCTCAACCTTCCCTCTGCCTGCACTCCCTTATTTCTCACAAGCCTTTAGCACAGCAGAGGATTTCCCAGGTACCAGGTGCTGCTCAAATGCCCTGAAGTTGGAGGGGAATAAAGGCAGAGCCAAGGAAGCAGAGCAGAGAATTCTCTGGGTTAGGATGACAGACAGGTTAAGATGACAGACATTGTTCCCCCTCCTACTTAGTCAGCTATATTTATTTTTTCAGTGGATTTTCTCCCTTTTGGAGGCTCTCTGTACCCCGCAGTGTCAGGGAAATGTGTTAACAGAGCTCTGCCACCCAGGGAAGGGCATGGTCTTCAATTTGTGCACAGGGAGGGGAGCAGAGAGGGATATTTGGAGTTTATGGACAGAGACAGGAATTTGAGGGAGAGTTGGAAAGTCTCGACTGTCTGGCAGTCGTGCCTGGGATGGAGACTCCTTCCACTCCCAGCCTGTGGCATGGGTATTCCAGCAGCAAAAGCCATGATCCCTGGCACTTTGGGAATAGTGAGGGGTGTGAGCTCCCCATGCAGCCCCAGGGAGGTGTGCTGGTGGATATTTCAGTCCTGTCTCACATTAGCACCTTGGGGAGCAGCGCCTGGAGGTGCAGGGATGATCAGGGTGCGCATTCCCATCCTGTCTGCAGGAAATCATTGCAGCTTCTGGAGGTGCTGTGCTTCTCACAGGCCTGGGGAAGGTTCCCACCTCCTCCAGCCTCTCTTGTGTACCCCTGAGGACTGGATTGGAGCCCTGGCTGCTTGGCTTGGAAGGTGGTTTCAGTCTAAGGCTCCTGGAGGTGCATTCGTTCCCACCAAAATACCATTTGTGCCCATTTCTCCCTTGCAGGTAACCTGGCTCTGACACAAAGTAGTCCCTCAAAGAATCCTTGGCTAATTTTAGCAGTCCAAGGGTAACTTGCCCCATTTATTGCAGGTGGAAGGAGCAAAAAAGCCTTTCTGCACCAAGGCCTTTTTTCTCTGTTTGTGCCAGCGCGAGTGAGGCGAGAGCCTGACTTTAACAGAACAGATAAAAATAAACCCAGCCATGGACAAAGCCAATTATGTTCTCCATTGCCTAGGGATGGGCAGCCTAATTTGCAGCTGACAGCGATTTGATGGACTGAGCCATCCTTTTTCTGATCCAGCATTTGAAGTAATTTTTATTGTAAACCAATCATTACCATGCAGGACTCTCCGTACCGCCGGTGTCACCGTGACAAATTCCCACAGCACTGCTGGGGCTGCTCCTGGGAGTTTTGCTCCCATCCCTCACTGCCCTGACACGTCCTGGGAGGTGCTGGCCTTGTCCCTGTCCCCAGCAGGGCCCCAGCTGGTGGCTCCTGTGAGAGGGGCAGTGCCAGGCACATCCCCAGCACTGGGGGACGTGTTTCCAAGCTCCTCGCTGTCGTTTTGGCAGGGCTGCTAAATTTAGCCTTCCACTTTGGGATATGCAGACAGCACATTAGGCTGGGAGTTTAGCACTGCACATTTTCCCCATCTTCATCCTCGATGGCCTCCGATTTTGCTCTTCTCTGTGGTTTATAGGTCGTAAAATGATTTCCCCCTCCCTGAGGACATTGTAGTAGTTTGTGTCTGACATCTGTGCAATCCAGTAAGTCCTGAGCTGTCGTGTAGCATCCTTCTGTTCCCTGAATGGACACGCAGGGAATGGCACAGCTCCTGCCCAGCCTCGTTGGACAGAACACCACTTCATTAGAACCAGCTGGAATTTGTTTCCACCAGAGCTTCAGCAATTTCTCTTTGCAGCAGCCAGAGCTGTTGGAATTGACTCGTTTGCACCAGAACAAAATCTCCCTGCTGGGCCGTGGGGTGCAGAGGTACAGGGAAATTTGGAGAGGATACTGGAGGGTGAGGATCTGCTGCTTTGGCAGAGGTGCTGTGTCCTGCACTCCCTCCCCAGGTCCATGAGAGCTCAGCACAGAGCCAGGAGGCCCCAGCTCCATCTCCCCCTATTTTTAGCTGTGAAATCTGCAATTTCTCTCTCTCCACTGTGATATTCAGTAAAGGCTGATTAACAAATGACAGACACCCACTGTTGCTAACAGGAGCAATAAAACCCTGTAATTTTCGTGAGACAGGTCGCCAAGGCTTTGCTCTAATCCTGCAGAGTTTCAGCAGCACCTCCACTCCTGCAGGGTCCTGAGGTGAAGGAGAATTTATCGAGCACAGAGATGGAGAGACAGGGCAGGGTCAGAGTAATTCCTGCACCTCACCCTCTGCTCCTTCTACTCACATGTGCTGTCAGGAGAAAACTCCGTGTTTCCCACTCATGTGCCTTGTGCCTTAGCATTTACACTGAGTACGTGTTTGTATTGGCCAAACGTAGATATATTGATTTTATTAGCTCAAAAAAACAAAAAAAAAACCCCAAAAAACAAAACAAAACAACAATAACAAAAAACCCCCCCAAAACCAAAACCAAAACAAAACAAAACAACCAAAACACAAAACAAACAAACAAACAAACAAAAAACAACAACAATAAAAAAACCAAACCAAAAAAAAACCCCAAAAACCCCACCCTAAAATCAAAGGGAAGATGGAGACAGGCTGGGATTGGGAGGGACCTTGGAGCCCATCCCGTTCCAGCCCCATGGCACGACATGGATGAATAATTCCATTGCTGGAATTCGTAATATATAAATAATTAATGACATATATATATAAATAATATAATATATAATAATGCAATTATAATATTATTATATTATAATAATATAATAGATAAAAAATAGTATATATAGAAATATCGTATATATATAGTATGGTATAGACATAATATATATAGAATAATATAAAATATTTTATATTTAAAGATTAAATATATATAATATATTTGATATTATGAAATATAATAAATTATATATAAATATATAAAATAAACTATATATAATATATACATATGGAAATAAATGTAGAAATAGAAATAGAAATGCATAAGTATCTTTATAATAGATATAAATATATAATAATATATAGCAATATAAAATATAAACCACAAAATATTTAATGGTATCGTAACATATAATATAAAATTTATTAATATAGACTGTGAATAATTATTAATATAGAGTATAAAAATAATTCCATTGCTGAGTGCTGGCCCAGCTCTGTGCAGAGGAGCTTCCCAATCTCAGGAAATGTCCCAGGACCCCAGAACAGGCTCAGAGGGGGTTTGGATTGGAAAGCTCCACCCAAGGCTCCACCTCGCCCATCCCGGGCTGCTCCCAGGGCTGGGGCAGCCTCAGCCACAGCCCAGCTCCCTCTCCCAGCCCTTTGCAGCACTTCAGTGCATTTCTATCGAGTGTTCATTAGGGCCAAGGGTTGCTAAAATTGAGGTTTCTGAGCTCCTGTTCAAACCCACAGTTTGGAGTTTCTGTGCATGTTACCCAGTGATTTCCATAGGCCTGGTCCTCCCACCTGTTTAAAATGAGCTTTAAGAATGTTCACCGTGCAGCATTCTATGTTTAGACACTTATTTTTAAGTTTTTCATTTCATTTTTAATGTATTCCCTCTTTCTGGAAATCAAAAGAAAGCTCGCTAGGAAAATAATTTAAATTTCCATTTTTTTTCTCCCTCACATTTTTCCAGGTTGATTACTCACAGGTATCTCTTATTCTTCTGCAAGTTCTGAGTCATGGATCCTTCCCCAACAACCAGTGCCACGCTCAGCCTTCCCACCCAGCACAGGCCCCAGAGAAGAACAAAGGAATTTTTCAATCACATTATATTTTAAAATAAATCTTCAAACCCTAATTTATCTTTTGACTAGATGAACAGTTGAGAAAATAAGCAGAAATCTTGTGGCAGCAAATTCCTTCAAACAGTCACTCATTCTAGTTCAGTTCTTTGCTACATGATAAACCAATGTGTTGATTTTTAAGTAGCCTCAAGAAGTTTGACCTCATTTTAATTGGTGGAAAAATCGGTCAATAATTGTTATTAGATGATCAGTTTGCCTCAAAGTTTGTCTTCTGTATGGATTTTAATTTCTGAAAGGAAAAAATAACATTATAACTCATTTTGGGGATTATAAAAGGAGTAATTTTCTTGAAACTGGTCCTTAATACGACTAATATCCCTTGGCTTCACCTCAAGATGCTTAACAAGCCCATCATTAACTATAGCTAATGAAAAATTAATTAAATTTTTTATAATCTAATGCCAGCTGACAAATCATTATAAATTGTGCCCTTGTCACTAAAACAAATAAATGAGTCTGAAAGTTCACATATATGTATAAAACTGTAAACAAATATACAGTCAATTGTGCTGGTTGTCAATAGTTATTGATATCAGTAGCTTTTAAAATGTCTTCTTAAGATTCCCAGAATTCTCCCTAAGGTATGACCCTGTGTGTAATTTTTGGAAGATTTAATAAGAAATCTTAACATTGCCCATGGTCAGGGACTCCTGGCACCTGCACCAGGATGAGCCACACCAGCCTGGAAGGGAATTAGCAAAACTGGGGAGATTTAGAAGGGCAGAATTAATACAAAATCATCATTAAAAAACACCAAACAAACTATTGCACTGCATTTGAAACTCATACAATAAAAACAGGGAACTGCTTTTTTCTCTCTGTTTGGAACTTGACCGAGCGACTCAATGAAGGAAGAGCGGCCAGATCAGTTAATTAATTGTGTCTGCAAACCATTTTAAAGGGGGTCCATGCCTCAGATATGCAGGATTAACAGGGGAAACGCTGAGCACCCCAAGAGCCCTTCACGGGACAGATCCGAGTGCATTTGGTAAATCCAGGGAATACTTCAGGATCAGCTCACATCCCCCCAAACGCTGCCCATCCCTGGCTCCATCACCTGTGGCTCCCGAGGGAAGCAGTGCAGGGCTGCCAGGAGCCCAGCCCTTCTCAGCACCCCAATATTCCCACGTGGGAATAACATTCCCAGCCCAGCTGGGTGAGGAGCAGCACTGGGGATGCTCCAGGAGCAGGGGAGCTGTGGAGGGGAGTGGGGTGACCTCGGGAGGTTTGGGTGTCTTTGTTGGAAGCTGGGCAGTTGCAAAAGCAAATCCTTTGTTGTAACTCAGCCTCATGAAGTGGAGTTATTAGTGTGTAGCAGTATGCAGAAGCCTTCTGACAAAAAGTCTCCAAGTCTAAGGCAGAAGTGGCAGCAGCAAAGGCAACAGCAACAGCAGTGCCTGCATTCCGTGTTCCCCAAGCCACGGCGTCCTAACATTTTATTTTATTTTTAATTTGCATTTTATTCTACTTTTGGCTAATTAGGCTTAATCACGAACTCGCTACAAAAGTTTTGGGCTTATCTTAAGCTAAAATAATTTAAGCTAAAATGTGGGTTAACGTTCGTAGTTTCTTACACAAATTCTACGCATGTAGCTCTGTCTGTTCTATCTGGGGATTTTCAGCAAGGATACATTATTTTTGTTATGGCCAGAATTGAACTAACTTTGCAAAAGGCAATGTCACTGAACTATAAACCAGGTATTAGGTCTTTTTCTTACTGACTGACACAGGTTCTTATTTTTAAGGCACTTAAAAATCCTTTATTTATTTAGAACTGAACTTGCATTTCCACCTCATGTCTGGGTGGGTTTGTGTATGTGGATCTCTCGGATGGTTTTAGCTCATCCCTCACATTTCTGGGCTCCCCTGGGCCTGTGTGGATGGGGATTGTGCCCCAGCATGGGGCAGGGCAGGGGCAGGTCAGGAGCTCCAGCCCAGCTCTGGCCCCGTCCATCAGCTCCCACCGCGTCCCTCTGCAGGGCTGCCTTTGGTCAGGATGAGAGGAGAGGCTTTCCTTTGAAGTGACTCCTGCTCTGTGCGTGCTCTGCTCCCTGTCCTTTGTTCAGCTGCTCTTTCAGTGCTGCCCAACCCATCCTGCCCTCCTCAGGGCCACAGGACCCGACCTCTGTCGCTGCAGTTCCTTTGTTCTCCTTCCCTTCCCCTCCCGTCAGGAGCTCCGGGCTGAGCGTCCAGTTCCACCTTGTGAGCATCCCCTGCACATCTAAATATACCCCTGAGCACGGCAGGGCTCAGCACACATCCACATCCTGCAATTCCCTCCCTCGTGTCCCCTCTGCCCTGCTTTGGGGTGCTTGGGGACAAAGCTTTCCCTTTTAATCAAAGCCCCCAAAGTTGGTGATGTACTCCAGTAATTACTGCAGCCCGACACAAACATATTTCCTGCCTCTCCCTCTCGCTTGCAGAAGCCCAAATTGATTTATTTTCAAACTCCAGCATCAGTTTGCCAAGTGCAGGAATATGTAATGCAGCAATTATGGGCATTCCCCAAAAGCTGCTTTTATGTATTTATGAAGAAAGCTCCCATGGGTAACACTTCATCTCAAATATTTGACTTGGAAATGCTTTTATTTTTCCAAGTTCTTTTCAGATTGCTCTTCTGAAAGCTGATGTGATATTTTTCATCTCATGTAACATTTCTTTGAAAGGCCACATTCTGTAGCCATGGTTTTGCCATGCAGGACTTTTAGGCGGCGAACAAACTTTTATAATGACATGAAAAGTTACTTTACAAAAGAGATCACAGCACCACTTTTTTTTTTTCTCCATAAACCCACATTTAAACTGATTTTTTTTTTTTTTTGGATCATCTGTAACTCAGACATACCAAAAATGTAATTAATTTCCATCACAGATTCTCAGTTCTGGTCTAGAACATGGTACTGGGGATATAATCCAGAAATTGCTTCCAGCTTGTGAAATGTGCAATTATAAAAAGGAAATATTTAACTCCCACTATGCTCTTGGGATCACAATGTCAATTAGAGACCTCAAAAAAATTAATTGTTTCATCAAGTAGGAGCACCTGAGGAGGGTCCATGGCCAAGGTGGTCTGCCAGGGCTCCCCAGGGTGCAGAGCTGGCTTTAGGAGGAAGCTGGGGGTGACATTTATAAGGAATGAAGGCTGGGATCTGCTTCAGGATCAAAATATTGAGCATGAAATTAATAAACATCCAGTTATGACAAGAATAAATGACAGTGACACTCAGTTGATGGGAGTGTCAGTGGAAAAGAGGAGTGTCCTGCTTGTGAGAGCTTCACCAAGGGCTGCTCTCACCTGCAAGAATTGCCCTCAGGAATAAATCAGGAGTAAATTCACCTCAAAAATTGCCCTCAGGAGTAAATCAGGAGTAAATTCACCTCAAGAATTGCCCTCAGGGGTAAATTCACCTCAAGAATTGCCCTCAGGGTACTAAAGGAGGGCTGTCCCTGTGCTCACGGTGCCACACAAGCTGTCACTGCTGCCTGGCTGTGGCTCTGAGAGGAAAAAATAAAGATTTCTTTGTGATCCCCTGCTCCCTTTGATATTCCTTTAAGTGCTTGGGACAATCCTGAGGACACCCCTGATATGAAATGAAAATAAAAGTGGAATTTCTCTCCCTTCAGAGCCTTTCCACAGAGCTGGAGCTGGCTGGGGCAGTAATTCATGAGCATTTCCAGCAGGAGCCAGATGTAGGAACTCTCATTTTCCGTGGCAGGTTTCTTCTGGAGCCAGCATTACCAAGCCACAGTTAGATCAGATTACACCAGGGGAAGTTTCAGATGGAGAAAAAGCCAGAGCAGGGATGCTGCAGAGCTGGAATGTTCTGTCCTCAGTGAAGGGCCTTCGTTCCCAAGGATCCTGTGAAAGGCACCAGCTCTCTGATGAAGCTCAATAATTTGGATTTTAATATCTAACAGCAGCCACTGCCTGGACGCTTGATCACAGCGTGATTGTCTCCTGTCAGCCCCTTGCTCTGCATTCCTCTGAAACAGAGATATTTGTGTTTACTGAAACGATGCACCTTTGTATTCATCTCTGCATTTATCCATCTTATCCTCTTCCCAAGGCAGGATTTCCACTGACTGACACCATGGCAAATTTAGGATGAGCCAGAGCCAGCGCCAGTTAAAAGCAGAGCTGAGGATTCATCTGCTTCAGTGCCAGTGCTCTTTTATGGAAATCAGGACTCGAGGCAGGAACCTTTGGTTGTCACTTTGTGAGCGTTGGTGTGGCAGGATAAATTGAGTCATTAATTGCAAACCCACCAGCGGGATCTTGGAATATGGATATGATGTGTGGGAATGCATGGGAAGCTGAAGGGATGGGAGGTGCAGAGGCTGCCACAGTGAGAAGAATACAAATTCTGAAAGGTGTGAACAGAGGAACTGAGAAGCAAGAGATGATTTTAAAGAAAAAATTACTATCATCTGCAAAAAAAGGAGAAATAGCGACAGGAATTAAATGCTGGATATTCCATTATTCCAGAAAGCTGCCATAAATTAAATTCCATTGCATTCTATAAAACCTGTGGATTTGATGGGCTTCCTATCCCTAACTGCTGGTATTTAACATAAGCCCCAACAGGTGGAGTGGCAGGAAAAGAACCACGGGGAAGGGATGATCCAGAGGGGCTTCAGAGGTGTTAAAGGGGTCCTGCCCCTTGGAAGCTTAGATCCTCAAATTCTCCTTATTAATTTGGGTTTATTCAACACTTTCAAATGGATTGAGATGGAGTAATACAGATGGAAGGAACTGATGAAATTTAGTGGCAGAAATACTGAAAATATTGGCTTTTCCAGCAGAGCAGAGGGGGAGAAATCGCTGTTGGATCTTGTGCAGCTCTGGCAGCAACTTTGATGGTGATGTATCCTTCAAAAAGCACTGACTGGGGCTGTCAAATAACCTGAGCAGCAATGTATATATATATATAAAAATATATCAGAAGTGTTACATAAAGGAGGAATTTTAATACATTACAAAAACTGGTAACATGATGGCAAGAAATCTGTTAATTAGCATGTCTGCCATACATCTTTCTGAACAGTCACCTTAAGAACAACTGAGGACAGCGTTAGCAACGATGTGATACAAAATAATTAGCTTGTTTTCAGGGCTTAAATAGTCATTACTTTCCTGTGAAGTCCCTAATTAAGCTAATCCTAGTTTATAATACATTAGCAACAACTATTTATGTAGGAGCTACTTCTTAGGGGCTAAAAATAACAGTCAAGTTTTGAAATGCTCAGAATGATCTGCAAAATTGTAGAGCTCGGGACAGGAACAATACAGACTGAAAAAGTTATGTAAGATCTTGATTTATTCCTCGCTGCCCACATGAAATTGGCTCACCTGAAGGCTGCAGATACAACTGTTTAAAGGCTTCCATGAAACAATTTTCTCTTTTCTACTCTCAAAGCCCATGACAGGCTGTTACCACGATTTTCTCAGGAGGTCCTGTTGCAGCACTGCCCAATTATTTCCTAAAAAGTGTAAAGATTTTTTTTTTTCTCCCCGACTCACGGTGTAAGAGATGAAGGAGCGATTTTGAGTTTGATGTTCCACTTCAGTCAAAGGAAAAGAACTGATAACATGAAGTTGACACAAAACAAAGCACAGAAGTCTGTGCTGTTGGACAAAATGGGCTTTGACCTTCGTCCACACACACACACAAGAAAAGGAACTCGACAAAGGTAGAAAAAGATACCAAAAGAGGAAGATCCATGTCTTGCAGTTACCATTTTTTCCCTCAAGAAAGAATTATTGCTTTCCTTGACTTTTTGCCTTGTTTGATCATCTACCTCTGGTCAGTTGGAGGCAATGTTTAGGTACAAAGCCCTCAAGTCATGCAGGAATGAGCTCTGAAGGAATTATCTGAGGTGAGAAAATCCAGACTGATGTGGAAGACAAAGAACTCCCCTCCCAGCCAAAAGGAATAATTTACTGGAAAAAATTAAAGCAGTCAATGAATCCTACAAAAGACCAAAATAAAGCAGCAAACCTGGATCTCCCCGTGGCTTGGATTTACAAGGAAGGAATTTCAGTTTCCATTTCAGGACAGAGCTGAACTTCTCACTTGAATAATTTGTGGAAGCTTTTTGTATCAGCTTAGGCTCAAAACCTGAGTGAGGTAAGCACAGTGAGAAGGAAAGTGCCTGAGATCCACCTGAAGTGCCCCAGACCAGGGGATTCCCTCCACTGGCATCCCACTGAAATGTGTGCTGGCTGCATCACATCATGGAATATTCTCTCTGTTCCCCCTGTTCTCCCCTGCACAGGATCCATAATTCATCCACTTTTCTTACATTGTTTAAGCTGTTGTAAGAGGCAAAATATGCACAGTGTGTGTATGTAAGGGAGGTTTCCTGCAGAGCTGTAAAGCCCAGGAACAGGGAAGGCAGAGTGCAGGGCTGTGTCTCCCTCAGGTGTGACAAGCAACTCCTTTTCATGCCCACTTTTAATTTTTTTCTGCCTGAGAGGTGCAGAAACCACTCCACAAACACTTTGCTGAGGCAAAAATCAGCGAGTCCCTTAGTTTAACGTATACAAAACAGAGAACAAATTCCCTGCAATGGAAGTCCTGCAAAAATGTGACCTTGTGTTCAGAGCAGAGGCAACATGTGCACAAATCACCTCCTTTTTTGTGTTCTTTGCCTCTGAATGAGAGTCAAACCTCCTGATTCTGTCCCCAGGCGAGGTTTTGGTGGCACTGCCCAAGCCAGTGTGTCCAAGGCTCCATTCCCACCCTGCTGAGGGCTAGGACAGGCCTCCTAAATCCAGAAACCCTTAAAGCACACACGTACACGCTCAGGCTGATTTTTTTATGAGCGCATCCAAGTTGGAGAAGATTAAGTGGAATTAAACATGGATGCCTTTTTAACAGAACCCTCTCCCAGAAGAGATCCCTTTTTTCAGCACTGACTCCAAAGGCTCCTTTAGCAGTGTTAGATTTGACTGCAGATGACAAGCTGTACACAGGAACCAGACATTTATGTCCCTATCATCACTTATTAACTGTTGTTATTGTCGCTGACAACGTCGGGATAATAATAGGGATCCTCTCAACAGCTGGCTTGAAGATGTAGGAGTTTGTGACACTCAGAAGTGTCTCAGCAGAAGTGACAGGTGGAATTTTTTTTTGCTCAGAAGCAATTTATCCTGGGAAGAGAATATAAAAGCCATTCGGGCTGGCTGAGACCTTGGGGGGTCTTTGCTAACCCTCAGGGTTTGTTGTAGAGGTTGTAAAGCAGCCACGTTTTCTTTTAATAAGGTCTCACCTGTAAATCCCTCCCCAGGGCCAGCAGGCTGCAGCTCATCCAGGAAAATCTCTGGTGGGGGATGCTGGGGTTGCAGTAAACATGGTGAGGGCAGCTGTGGATGGGTGGAAAAAAGGAGGAAAATCAGGATTCAGCACGGAGGGATGTGCTGAGAGGTTGAGTTCCTCTTTTAAGGCTCTTAAAAGGTGTGAGGTTCTTCTGAGAGGGGTCTGGCTGCTGAAAGGCTCAGGCCTGGAGAGGGGATAGTGCCTTCAGCTCCCCAGGTTTTTGTCCTGTGGGGATCTGAGCCTTTCAGGCACCACCTCGCCTGCAGTGCAAAGAGCTGGATGCTGTGTCCTCGTCCACCTCTCCAAACTCTGCTCCACCACAGACCTGCCCAAGGGCCCAGGAGCCCTCCCCACCTGGCTTCGATGGGATTCTCAAAGGGATTGCTGTGACGGCCCAAAAATTATGGATGAGAGCCAAAATCACCCTGGATCCGGTCAATCTACGCCCACAGGGCTTCAAGGGAAGGATTTAAAAGTGCAACTCCTCGATGGAAGAGCACCCCACAGCAGTTCCTCCGGGGTGGTTGGAAGGGCAGCACAGCCTGAGCAGCCCCGAGTGGGAGCCCAGCAGGGCTTGGAATGCCAGGGTGTGCCCAAGGGAAGGCTGGGGTGGGTGGTTTGCATAAAAGGTGTTTGGAGAACTCTGTCAGTGTTGGGATTCATGCAGAGCCAGGAGTTGGGTTTGGGGATCCTTGTGTGCCCCTTCCAATCCAGGGAATTCTGAGCCATGAACTGCTGAGAGCTCCCTCGTGGAGGCCGTCGAGTCCAGCCAGTGCCCTGATTATCATCCATCACTGGCCTCCAAGGCTGGCACTGTCCCTGCTCCAGCAGCTGCAGGAAATCTTCCCTGCTGTCCAAGGAAATAAATCTTTACACCTTCTCCAGCCGTAAACTAATGATTCTGAATGATCAAAATGAAATGGCTTGGGCAATGTGTCACCTGAAGCTGGGACAGGCAGGTTTCACTGTGACAAACCAAAGGCAGGGGGAGCATTATTAGCCAGGCTGTGTCTCCCAGGATTAGAGGCAGGAGATCTAATATATAGAATTACCCAGGGGTGAGATTATCTCGGGATAATACACCCTTCAGGTTCTGAAACTGCAGCCAAAGCAATCAAACCTGTTACCATAGCATTTGTTTTAATGCACAGATAAATTTGTAGCTCTTGTTTATATAGCTCGTCCTCTGGAGGCACTAATATGATTCCCTTTAAAACTCAAGTTAATGAGAAAATAATGGAGCATTGTGGATATAAGAAACATTTTTTCCCCCTGTCGCTGTCATCATCTTTTATACAGTCAGACTGATCTTTGAAAGTATAAGTTGGATTTATTTTATGTACCACAAAACCTTTAAAAATCTTTCTTTAAACTGAGCTTGCTGATTCCAGCCTAAAGCCAGAAATACTCTCTGTCTAAACATATTTATAAATCAGTGTATCACCCGTAAATCTTACCTTATCCCTAATAGGAAATTTAAAATTGTAACTCTTGAAACTTCACCTTGGCAACACACATTCTTATTTTATTGGTTTTCCTGGACAGAAAGCGCTGATGAGATGGAGAATGTGGCCAGGGAGCAGGGATTGCATCTCCCTGGCTGGGTGCAGTGAGCTGTGTAACGAAGCCATGTGTGTTTACTTTCCTTTGGATAAAGCACTGCAGCAAATCTTCGGCCTTTTTCAAGGTTTTTTCCAAGTTTCTTTTTACTCCATGAGTTGTCCTTCAGTCCTTGTGGAGCAGCTGAGGAGCTCCATTCTGGTGGAACCTCCTCCAGTGCAAGGACAAGGCACTGCCAGTGTTGACACCAGCAGGTCTGGTAGGAGCTGGTACCAAGCTCAGTAATTCACTTTGTGTGGGAAGGATTGGTGGTCTATACATAATTCACATTATCTAGCATTTATTATTCATGCCCATAAACAAACACCTGTGTGGATTGGGCCTTCAGACATTTCAAACTTCCCAAGATTTAATAACAACACAAGTAATGTGATTTGCTGGGACTGACGTTTTATCCTTGGCCTCACATGAAGATTGTGGGAGTTTTGATTTGAGCAGGAAAACCTCACGGCTGCTGTTGGCTGTGCCTCTGGTGAGGGCATCTCCTTTGCAAAATTCATATTGTCACTTTTGTCTCTGCTGCCTCTGGTTTTTCATAATCTCCCCTGAATTTGAGGCTGTTCCTGCTCTCCTTTAATTCAGAAGTGTGGCCATGACACATCACATCTGCTTTTCCCTGCACCTCTGTGTTGCTCCTGTCCTGGGGACACTCTGGTCTGTCTGGAGAGGCACAAGGACCAGAGAGAAGAGAGGAGACAGGAATGTAATAATGACAACAATCTTGTGGGGTCGTGACCAAGTTAAATTTCATCTCCCTGGGCTTCTGCAGAGGCTAATGCCTGGTTCATGAAGCAGAGCTGTGTTTTGTTTCTCCCCCTGGACATGCAGGTTGACGTGGTGAGATATCCCAGGATTTTTGAAGCCCAAAGTCAGGGCTTGCAGTGCTTCTGCTACAATGGAAATGGAATTCCCAAAGTGCTGGGAAGTCACCAATGAAGCCAGCCCCAAACGAGGGAATTGGAGAGGGCTGCATTGTTAGAGACACTAATAAATACCATCTCATTTTTCAGCAGTAGCAGCAGAGGGGGTGCAAGGCTTTGGCTCGGGGTTTGTGCCTCAGCACAGCAACACGAAGTGCCAGGGCTGAATTTGGATTTGGGGAATCGAGGACACAGGCTGAGCCTATTAAAAGCCAGGATTTTATTTTGGGGATTTATTAAAGGCCAGACTTAATTCTGCTGTTCCTTAGGCTCTGGACAGCTCACCAGAGTGGGAGATCCCTCCTCCAGCTCGCCCACCTCTGTGGCACCACCTCTGCTGCTCATCCCTGTTTTCCTCAGGGCTGTGGAGCTGACACAGCTGGAGTCAGCCTCAGCCTGTCCCGCTGGGATCTGAGCAGGAAAACCAGTCCAGTCCTCCTCCTGACAGACTTACTTTAAATAAGTTTATATTTCTAATTGCTTTGGGACGTGAAACATGTATGGAAAGATCTCAAGGGATTGGGTTGAGTAGTTTTAATTATGACTCTGGCCTCGATGGAGAAGCATTTCTTGAGGAACATTAACAAATATACTCTTGTTTTTTTAACCCCACTTGGTGTGTGGGAATTTTCTGTGTTTGAAAAAGAGAAATTAATTTAAATTTAATGATGGTGTCTGATTAATTCTGCACACCTGCTGTGATCTACCATGTACGAATGGAGGTACCACAGTGTAGGAATTAGGGATCTGATCCATACTCCTGGCAAATAACCCAGGCAGTTGGAAACACCAGGGGATTCAGTGAGGTTGGTTTAGGATGCCCTCACACCTCTGGGCAGATGTAAAATTGTTCTCCACTCTTTGTTTCCAGCATTAGAGACACGGCATGGCCCCGTTTCTGTTCCTTTCCCTGGGGACAATTTCAGTTTGGCTGATCGTGCTGCTGGGAAAAAATTCTGAATATTCAATCCCATTTCCCCTCCAATCCCATTTATTCTACGTGTAGCCCCCCAAAGGATCCTTCCTCTCCTTGGGGTGTTTGCCCCAGGGCATTTTAGACCATTCTTGATGTTGCCTTATAATTACAGCTCAGCTGATCTCCACGGGTTCCATATGTGCCAGCAAACAGGGAAAACATCCTGAATGAACCCATTCAACTCTGAATCATTTTCCTGAGCTCTCACCAGCTCTATTTCACTGCATTTGCTGTTTGATTTGTAAAATAAAAATCCCCAACTGCTGCTGCAGGATGGATATTGGACTGAACAGAGAGAAAGGATTATGTAATAACATCAACAATAATAACAGCAATGATAATGATAAATGAAAATAATAACAATAGTATCATAACCATCATCTCCGTTTTTTAATCTTGCCAGGAGAATATTCAGTTTTATTTTGAGGTTTACTGGAATGAATTTTAGCTGGAGTTGGGGATGTCAGAGCCTGAGCCCAAGTCCAGTGAAGACTTCCAGCTTATTTTAAAGCACATGATCAGATTGGGATTTGAAACCTCAGGTCTTCAGTTTTCAAGATCCTGACTGACACAGATCAATGGATTTTATTCCAGAAACTCAGCTGGGACAGTTAATGCCCACTAAGTTTGAGACCGTGAGGTCCAGGCAAGTGCCAAAGTGCTCTTCTGAATTGGATGTTATTAAAAAATAAAAAGATTTTGTGCCTTGATATAAATGTCTGGAAGTACAGTATTTTAACTCTTTGATGAGACAAGCCAATGAGATAAGGAGGGGAGATAAATAAATGCAGGATTTGCCGTTTGTTGAACGACTACTTCAATATTTTTCACTCTTTCCAGTCAAGAGGGCCTTTATTTTTTGTATAATTTGTTTAATTTCCAGTAAAATAAATTCCCCTCCAACCTGTGACCGTAATTCCCAGTTCTGCAGTTGGGTGTGTTTGGGAAGGTTGCAGGTGTGACTTTGGGGGGTTGTGGCATAGGTGGAATGGGGGAGTAGGCATTGGACTTTTTATTTTATTTTGGGAGATAATAAGATTTGAAAGTGTCTTGTGTCTTCTAATTGCCTATGGAGCTGCAATCAACTGGTTGAGAGAAGCAGCAATAAAAAAATCAAATTGTGACTTCTCAGAATTAAATTCTCAAGGCTTTCCTCAAGGATAGGGCATTTTTTGCATTTTTTACTTTGGAAAAATATTGCTGGAGGGACAAAACATTCACATCAGAGATTTGGTCACTCAGGATAAATCATGGTGGTTCTCCTGTTCATTTTGATCCAGAACAGTCCTTACAGTTTTAGAAATGCTGTCCATTCACAGGTTAATTATCTCAGATCACCTTCAGAGCTTTGCAGAATATGTGATTTTTCTCAAGAACCCAGTGGTGTTAGAATTTATCTCCCAGCAGAAAATTGTCATTTTAAGTGCACAGATACAAATAACAATCCCATTTTTTTCTCTCTTTTAAAGATAATTTATCTAAGACCATAATGCCAATATTAAATAAATCTGGGGATGGAACAAGAGGCTACGTAAATAATTCACTTAAGCTAATAATGAAATACCTGTGCTAATACTCATGGATTTATTGCACACCAACCATACACACGTCAAATCCACCCAGAATTTTCCTGCTGGAGACAAACAAAGCAAAAGGGTTTTAAAGGAAGTATTGAACTAATGTGGAAGCACACAGCTGACTTTTATAAATACATGAGCAAATACATGTTGATTGCTACTCCATGCTGATAAATGCAGCCTACTGAAAAGTGGGAGAAGGGAAAATGTCTGCTAAATATTGCAGTGTGGCTGAATACTAACCAGGAAAGAGATTTCAACTTTATTGTTGGGAATTCCCCAAAGCTTTTGCTTTTGCTGGTGCTTCAGTAGGCAGCTGTGGCACACACAGGACAAACAGAACCCTGTGCAAAAACCTAAACCCTCCCGAAGGAGCTGGGATTGCAGTGACAGATCCCTGGGATAAAGACATTCCTGGGGTAAATAAATTGACAGGATTGGTGGTGTGCTGCTGATGGAATTGCTCTTGTTGGAACAAGCTGATTTAAATGAGTCAAAATACCTGGAAAGCTTTTCTAGTGGTTTTTCTTTTTCATTTTAGTCCCTGTGTTTAGTGAGAAGTGGAAAACCTCTTTTTAAGAGTCTAAATGTGTGAAAAGGAGTGAGCCAAACCACTCTGCCCCTCGAGGAGGAAATCCAGCACTTCCAAAGGGGGCACCTTCCACTGTGCCAGGCTGCTCCAGCCTGGCCTTGGGCACTTCCAGGGATCCAGGGACAGCCACAGCTCCTCTGGGAATTCTGTTCAGGGCCTCCCCACCCTCCCAGGCAGGAATTCCTTCCCAACATCCCTTAACCCTCTGCCAACAGGAAACCATTGCTCCTTGTCCTGTCGCTCCAGCCCCTTGCCCAAAATCTCACTTGAGACCCTTTTGGGTACAGTTTTATAAATATATGCCATATATTGAGTGTCATTTTTGGGAATACATATTACAGCATCACAAACATGTTATAAAGTCATTTAGCCACATGGCTTTTTTTAATTTTATGCGAAGATTTGCAAATACAAACTGAATGAGAGTTTGAATCAAGTGAGAAGAAGTTCATTTAGTGAAAACCAGACTCCCTCTTTGCAAGTTTCTGGGCTGCTAGATCCAAAAATGAGAATAATACCTACAAGCACAGCAAAAGGGAGGGAGCAGCAGTGTGGAAATTAGTACATTCTCATGGGGAAATTATAAGAAATGCAGCTGTGCTTGCTCTCCCTACTGATCCCAACCTTCAGATTCCTCCAAATTGAATTGTAAAATAATGATCTCCTTTTCTGTTTTCTCCCAAGATACACAGTAATCCCTGATATAAAAATACAGAAAGGATATATATATTTAGAAAGAACTATTATTAAAATAGAGAAGGCCTCAAACGAAAGCGTTTCCATCATTTCCAGCTCATATTTGAACTCAGATCTGAATTCTCTGCCTGGGCTGGTCTCTGTCTAATCCTTTTGTTTATAACCTGATTTTCAGGGGGAAAATCAGACTATGGTTTTAACAGGAACATTTGGCTGGTGCAGCGAGCACACATACTGAAATAATCTGAACCAGCCTGTCTGCTTCAGCTTTTTAAAGCTCCTGATTATTTTTTTTTCCTGATGATTTCAAATGGCAGCGTAGTGAGACAGGCCTGGGAGAGGCCCATCACTGTTACCAGCAGTGGCTGCCAGGCTGTTAAAAAGAGCAGAGCTTGTAACCAACAGAATAAATGTTAATAACTTTAATTAAAGCCCCCCAGCTGTCCAGGAGTGCTTTACTAAGGTCACTGCTGTCGGGGCAGTGCCAGCTCTGGGTGAAGGTTTGATGGTGGCGTTTGAGCGCGGTGTCACCCTGGGTGACATCCTCACCCTGTCCCGGCTGGGGCTGTTTCTGTGTGGATGGCCCTGCCCTCCCTGCTCTGCTGGGTTGTCTTTCTGTCTGCTCTGCTTACCAGGGACCAGTTGTGACCCGATTGCAGATGGCAGCTGGTGCCACCCAGTGCCTCTGTCCTCTGGTGCCCCGAAGACATGAAAATGGGAAAGAAATGCAAGGGACAGCTCCTTTGGATGAAAACCTCGGTGTTATGCATAATATATGAACACCTTCTCTTCCAAACTGCTGTTGGGTTGTTTTTTCTAACGTGCCCTCTTTCTCTCCTGTGCCTCCTGACACCAGGTCAGAAATAAAACTAAGGGGACCAAGAAAAAAAACAACAACAAAGAAATATTCTGAGTCTTGAAAGAGAAACCAGGATATTTATGGATTGACTCTATTCCCTGTGATAACAAGTTTTGGAGATGGTAATACACTGTCAAATATTTTTCAAGGTTAACAGTTTAGGGACACAATTATGTTGCAAGTTGTCGGCAAGATTAATTAAGGGTATTTCAGAGATATGGGAGAAAAATTGTTCCAGCAGCTATTAGAGGGTGAGTAATCCCAACTCGAGGAGTAGTTCCCCTTCAGTTCAGTGCTCCTCAGAGAAAATATTCCCATGTTTAAGGCATGCTCAGAGGCAGATAAAATGCGCATGTTTGGGCTGAGAAGAGCAGTGATGGGGAAGCAATTCTAGACACAACCCACACAGTCTCACAACCAGAGCTGGGATGGCCCCACAAAGGTTATTTTTAAATATTTTAAAATATTTAATATTTCCCTGAGCCAGAAAACACCAAAAGATCTCCCACAGGCAAAGAAGGGAGAAGTGAGAGCCAGGCTCAGCAGAGCTCCCCTCAACATCAGCAACCACTGGGAGGGCAGTGGGGACCTTTTTATCCATCACTGATAGAAAAAATTATTGAGCCAGTTAATAAAACATCCAGAACTGTTTGTGAAAATAATTGCAAAGTCCAGAGAACCGTGAATATGAGAAATCTTAAATAAAAGAGATAAAAACTCATCAGCAACCCAGCATTTTAATCAAAGCACTGCAACCAACACACATACCTACCCACCTATCTATAATCTGATATTATTTTTAATCCCTTTTTGAAATCCCAGTCACTAATGAGGGATAATGCTGGATTGAGGAGGGCCAAAGAGATTTATTGATACCAACTCAGAGCCGTGGCTGTAAATCAGGACAGTGAAGAAGTATGCCACTGCTGGCTTATGTTCTCTTCCTGCAAAAGGACAGGGATGAATGAACAAGTGTCTGAATGAATGACTGAATAGATGAATGAATGAAAGAATGAATAAATACATTAAAATACCTTGCCAGCTCGCAGGGCTCGCATGGCGCGGGAGCTCTTCGGGGCCTCTGTATAAAGAGAGGCAAGGGCGGCCTTGATTTATTATAAATTAAAATCTGCTTTGCCCGATCCCTCCGAGTGTTTAATTTTTGCTGAAGGTCAGAAGGTGCTTTGCATTTGGAGAAAATGCACCCTGCTGCAGCTGCTGTCTCCGAGGAGGAGCGCCCAGGGAGGGACCCTGGGGTCCCCAGGGCCACCACGGGGTGACACAGCAGCACAGCCCCCGGGGGAGGGCACGGGTGGAACAATAATCAGCTTTTTTCTCCCTCCTTGCAGGGCCCAAGGCCCTCTCCTTCTTGCTGGCCAGAAGCCCAGCCCTCATTTCGTGGAATCGTGGAATTACAGAATCAGGGAATTTTTTTATGTTGGCAAAGACCCATCAAGAAGTCCAACCAGTCCCCGAGCACTGCCAAGGCCAGCACTGAACCCTGTCCCCAAATGCCACTTCTACACAGCTTTTAAATCCTTCCAGGGGTGGTCATTCCACCTGTGCTGGAGCTGGACCACCCTTTTTCTGAAGAAATTTTTCCCAATATCCAACCCCTCTCCTCTGGTGCAATTTGGGACCATTTCCATTTGTCCTATCAAAGGGCAAGATTTGTGATTCCTCTCTGAAATTTAATTCTAGGCTTGCCTGCCACGCAGCAAGGTGGTTTCTTGTGCTGGGCCAGGGGTGGGAAGGACAGGTGGAATCGTGGCAGGGACCCAGGGACAGTTGTGGCTTTTCCATCACAAGTGCCAGGTACACAAAGAGCATTCCAAACCCCTCTGCCAGCTCCAGCATGCAGAAACCACCTCTGGGGCTTCATGGGACCAGTTTAATTACCTGTGAGAAGACTGGGGTGATCCAAATTTAATTATTTTAATTTTTTTTTTTTTCTGAAATCCATCTGTTTTGAACTTTGCACTTGTGTTTGATTCCCTTCCCCTCTTCTCTAACGAGGTCCTGGAGGATGAAGCTCTTCTAGCTTGAGATGAAGGTCCTCCAAATGAGAAGTACAGAGCCATGGCTGCCAATTTAATTAGCTCTCATGCATTCACATGCAGATGGAAGGATTTTTGGAAGGAGAGAATCTATTCAAGATGAATAAATTACTTCAGTTTTTAAATAACTAAACCAGCAGTTTTATTCCCCACTGCTAATATTTCTGTCAGTCAGGTCAAGGATAATGAAGCAAAATTCTAGAAAGGGTCACCCAAATCTTGGTGGTTTTTTTTTTAATTGCAAATGTTCCCATTCATAAAACCCACATCCGCAAGTACAAAATCAACAGTTAAATGTTTGCCTTTTCTGTGTCCGTGTTTCTCCAAGGAGAGAAGGTTTTTTACCCAGATTTCACTTATAACATTCTGCTGGAGTTTCTGAAGGAAGAACAAGTCTTGTAAACTTTGTTCTGTTATTATTTTTACCTGTGGGTAAATATGTTCTTTGCTGTTAATAGAGTCAGTGTTTCCCTTCCATAATAAGAACTTTTTCCATGTGTCTCCATCATGGTTTAGAGTAGTTCCTTTTCTCCCCATTTTTGTAAGATTATTTTTAACTTCTATTGAAAAGAAAAACCATGAAAACCCCAACCCTATAGGGGAACATGGCTTATGGAAAAAAAGGAAATTAAGACCAAAAGACCAAAATATTGTGGAAGATATTAGAGATACACAAAGAGCAGAGTGCAGTGTAGCAGGACCCAGGTTATCTGCTTTGGGAAACCCCTTCCAGCAGATGAAATAACTGCTCAAAGCAGGTGTTTGTCCCAAAAGCTGCAGCAGTGTTGCTCTGTGGTGTGGGATGAAATCATCCCTGCTGCCTCATGCTCTGTTACACCACAGGGCGGGCGTGTGCCGGGGAACCCAGCGCGGAGTAACAGGATGTGACAGACAACATTTAGCAAAAACAGTCACTTATTTGACTCAGACCCTTGCCATCAGCTCCAGTCAGGGAGCGTGGTCCCAAATGAGGCTGACAGATGGATGTGGATTCACCGAGGAGCAGCATCCAGTGGGGAATCTGAAACTTTCATGTTCTGCACCTGGTCCTGGTCCTGCCCGTGGTTCTGCTGTGCCCAGCTCCTCTTTCTCAGCGTTTCCTCCCCTGCTGGGAGCAGTGAGACCGGTTGGTCGTCGTTTATTTTGACATAACTCGTGACTTTCACATGAGGGATTAATCACATACTTGGTACAGGAGTGCTGTCAACTGACAGCTGATGGAATTGCTGTAAACAGTTTTTATATGAGCGGAATTATGAACTGCATGAGAAGGTGTTTGGGCTCTGTGTTTATGTTTAGAGAGGGACTATTTTAGGGAGCAAGAGGCTTATCTCTGAAGACACCTCTATTTTGCAGTGACAGTCTTTTTGATGGACTTGAAAATATGGAGATTTTTTTATTGCTCTTCAAGGAACTGTTTTATGGTTATACTTCTAAAAAAAGGTTTAGGAAATAAGTGCATGTTTATGGAGACAAAAAATCAAATATAAGCCGGGCAGCTGAGGTGCAGAACTTGCCATAGATGCATTTTCATAAATATCAGCCCTGACCTAGATGGCAATTTCCAGCCCATAGGGCAGGGCTTGGACAGGTGCAGAACCGTGGTGTGTTTGGGCACAATTTGTCCTGGCAGAAATTAAGGTGAGAGATCCTCATTCCAGAAATTAAAGAAGGTTTCAGGGGTGCTGGTGAAGGTAGTCCAGGGAAATCTGGCTGCTGAAGTGTGATCAAGTTTACACATGGACTTGAAACTTCTCCTCCTTATGAGGAACAAGACAACCAAAAATTTGCAGGACTCTGAAAAGAAACCTATAGAAGCCAGAAAAAAATGTTCATATTGTGTCAGCAATCCATGGAATCCACAGTCCTTTGCCCTCCCACCCTTCACAGAGGGAATTTTCAAGACTCTTCTCATTCAGGCATTCGTGGTTCAGTGTCCCAGCAGTTCACCCCCTTTGTCCAGATGCATTTTGTGGGAATGGCAGTAAATGCCAGCAGTGCTGCTGATGGAGCGTGCACCTGGGGAATAAACGGGCTCATTTCAGGGCTGAAACATCCCCAGCCCCTGTGTGGTCTCAGCACTCTGCCGTGAGGATGCTGAGGGAAAAAAGCTGTTACAGGATCATGGAATATCCTGAGTTGGAAGGGAGTCACAAGGATCATCCAGTCCAGCTCCTGGCCCTGCACAGACACCCCAACAATCCCACCTCCAGTGGTGTCCAAAGGCTTCTGGAGCTCTGGCAGCCTCAGGGCTGTGCCCCTTCCCTGGGGAGCCTGGGCAGTGCCCAGCACCCTCTGGGGGAAGAACCTGTCCTTGGTCTCCAACCTATGGATAAGGCAACCAACACAAAGTCAAGATGGAAATTTCAACCTGTGCAAGGAAGAAGAAAGGAACACTGACCGTCTGCTTCCTTTGGTGTGTGCCATCTTACTGATCCTAGAAGCAGGTATTGTATTTGTGGAATTAATTCCCCATGGCTCTTGGGAAATTTGGGAAGCAGGCTGTCTTTGCATGCCCCCCACGTGCCCCTGGGTGAGCCCCCTGCCCACACTCGCTCCGTGAGCAGCTGCTGTGCTGGGTTTGTGCTGCTGACTCCTCTCAGGGAGCCTCAGGAGCCTCCTGGCCTCGGGCAGTCTCCTGCAGATGTGGGGATGGCAGGGATGGTGCCTCAGCAGTCTCAGCTCCTGCTCCACGAGCCGTGGGCTGGTGGCCCCGCAGGGATGGAGCCCCGGGAGGGGAAGCCCTGGCTTGGCGAGATTCCCTGGAATGCAGCGTGGGATGGCAGGGTGGGAGGATTGCCCAGCAGCCCTGGGCAGCTGGGATGAATAAATCCTTCTGCAGAGGGGAAGTTCCAGCTCTGGGTAAAACAAACCCAATGCCCAGAGGGCCCAGGGCTGCCCTGGGGAGCTGCTGAGCATCGAGGAGCCCCCACGTGCTGCTGGCTCTGCAGCACTGGCACGTCCCTGCTGCTCAGCCTGGAGGTGAGCCTCTCCCAGACACCCCAGGAGGGGCCAGAACGTGATAAAAAATGCTGCTCCTCACTCCTGGTCACAGCAGCCTCTCCAGCAGTTTCTAAGGAAAGGTTTCTGCCCATCTCCCAAAGCACTGTGCCTTTGGAATCTGCCTGACTTTGGAATTTGGTGTTCCAGCTGTTTTGTGGAAGAAATCCTTTGAGCAAGTGTGCTATTCACTTCTTACCTGGTGAAAAATAATAAAAGAGTGATTAAACAATTAATACTGGATGTTGCTTAACAATTGTAAGAGGTTTACTTAATAATACTTTTCTGATGCTTTTCTCCTCCTAATTTAGGAATAAAACAGACATAATTGAGCATGCTATTCCGAAGTTTCAAATTACACTGTGAAGAGAATTGAAGGAAACACATTTCTTTGATTTGAATATTTTTCTCATTAACAGGACGTTCAGAATAAAGCAGAAATATTTGATGCACAGAGCCTGTGGCAGTATCAAGTTAACACCGGCGTGCTCCCGCATTTTACCTCATGTTTACTAATCACTCCAAAAAGAAAGGTCACATCTTTCATCACAAAATGGAAACTTTTGGACAGCAAACAATTGGATTTTCAGCCCTCCATTTGAAGTGGATTTCAGTGTGGAGAGTGAGTGCCCAAGGCAGTGGGATGAGGTAATTGAGCAGAGCTGTGTTCTCGAGGTGTTGGGTACCACAAACTGAGTAAGGACTCTCTCAGCTGTATCAAGGTATCATGCTGTTCTAAAACAGGGCTATCTGAGCTGGAATTGTTTGGAGAAGAGAATAAATAAGGTTTGGGTAGGTGTTGGAGTGCAGTTTTGGCTCAGACAGCAATGCCAGGGTTGAGACACTGCTGCATGTCTGGGTCGGGATGCTGCAGGACAAGTCAGCCTGAAGGGTAGGAGAGCCACAGTTACCTGCAGAGTGTTAAACCACATTCCTCCTCTGAAGAGTCTTCTCTGTTTTATCTCCTCTGTGCCCCCACCACGGCCTTGCAGCTCTATTCTTCTTCTGATTTTTTTTAAAAAGACCTCTGTTTTGACAAAGTGAATTTACTTGGCAGCTAGAGAAAAAAATACCTTTTTTCCCTGGTAGAAAATACAGCTTGGTAGTTTCTCAACCAAAATACTCCTCATGTAATTTCTTCTGCTTCTCTCGCCTTCCCATTCCTTCTGCCCCAAGCAGAGGAGCAGCCCTGAAGTCCTTTTTGTCTGGGTGAGGGAATCTGTGCCTCCCTGGGAGCAGTTCCCACCCATGCCTGGGTGCAGGGGGAGCTGGAGCAGGGGCTGTGACCGGAGCACAGTGCTCAGAACTCCTCTTCACCCTCCCCTGGGCTCTGCTGCGAGCTACCCTGGAGACAGCGAAGTGAAATCAGAGGAGTGACCAGGAAATATCACTGGCTCTGCTCTTCCTTCCCCTCCACTGCTTGCACAGAGCCAGCCGCCTCCAAGGAGTCTCCCGGGCGGTGACACCGGGAGGACACGGCCTCACCCCTGGCCAGGCTTTACACCTGGCTCCTGGAGAAATCACTGGTATGAGAAGATGCACAGGCTGCCTGCAGCCCTGGCACATATTGCATGGCATGGCACACACGTAAGTGAGATTAATTTGAGTTCTGGGCATCATTAGCGCAATAAAAACTGATTTTTTTTTAGTTCAGACCCTACAGGCCATTGCAGAGAAGAGTAATCATAAGACAGAAACGAGTTCCCTAGTTAAAAATTAATTCCCTCGACTAAAAATATAATCAAACGATGTCTACAGTATTTTATGAAGAGCTGGGAGGATAATAAAATTTAAAGCAGTGCAACATTTGCATTTTGTTCATTTCCATCCATATTTTCCCGTAGACTGCCTTTCTGTGTGCTTGTTAATCATATGCACTGCTACAGTCCTGGCATTTTAACATCACTGTTCACATCAAGATTGAAAGGAAACTAATTACAATCACATTTCAGGGTGGTTGTTCAAAGCTCGTTCGGCGCCAGCTACAGCACGGGAGCCTTGACCTTTATTTGTAAGCATGAAAATAAGGTAAAGATGAAAGATTGGTTTTCCTGCAGCTCATACTCAGGGATCAGGAGGCCCTCCCGAGAGGCAGAGGTGTGGGAAGCCTCTCTCCTCCCCTCCTCTCCTCCTCTCCCATGCTGGCAGCAGAGGCCAGTAGTGCTATGCAGAAGCTCTGCTCCACTGCAGCGAGAGGTGACCAAAAGCTCCACGGTGTTTTTCAGCTCTCCCTCCAGCTGGAAGAACATGGAAAGACGCAGCAAACCCGAGGAGTTTTTTGACCCCCGTGCAGAGCTTTGCAGGGATTTGTTTGCAGAGCCTGGTGCTGCGCTCTGTGCTCAGGCGCTCGAGGTGTTGGCACGTGCCAGCTCCAAGCAGTGCCACAGCCCCTTCTGCCCCTCGCTGCCTGGCTTAACAACACTCACAGTACTCAGGGGCAGAATAAGGTCCCTCAGACCTAGGGAGTGCAGGTAATCCTAAAGCAATCCCTGGTTTCACTCAATGGGATTGCATTGAGAGTGTGCTGCGGGCAGATTTATCCAGTAGGTTTCACCTTCTGTGTCCCTGCATTTCCCAAACTGCTGTTTTGATAAATCTGAGCTGTGCTGAGAACGAGCTGAGGGCTGGTGACACAGATGGGTTTCACCCAGGAGCTGCAGCTGGGGGGCTGTCCCCAAATGCCCCTTTCAGGGTCACTGCCCAGTGTTCAAAGCCGAGCCACTGCCAGTGCCTACCCCCAAAGGATCTCCTGAGATTCCACTCAACCTGGATTATCACAGCTCTCCCTGGAACGAGCTCATTGAGGAAAAGTTCAGCAGCCCTGAAGAGAAACAATCCCATTCTCCTCCCACAGCGTTTGCCCTGCACAGTCACTGCGTGCGCCCGGCCCCGTGTGCGGGCAATCCCTGCTGGAGCCCTGGCGAGCAGCGGGAGTTTTGGCAGGATCTGCCAGGTAATTTGTATCTCCTGGCTGGAAAAGCTCTATTTGGGGCACCGTGCAGTGAGAGAAGGGAAACTCATCTCACACCCAGCTCCCAGCCTCCCTCAGCCTGCTGCAGGCAGAGGAACGCCTGGGCCGTGCTGAGGACACAGACCTCGCACGCTGCTGGGGCCCTGGATGCCACTCAAACCAAGAAGCAAAGATGATTTTGAAACACTTCTTGTGGTGTATTCTCCTTCTATCTCCATTCTTCAAAGCACAAATTTACCCTGGCAAATATTTACAGAAACTGAAGGAAAAAATAGACTGGTGCTACAGACGCTGTAGCAGCGAACTTCTAATTACAAACCACAAAGTATTTATGAACAAATTTATCTATTATTTGTCTAGTTTGAGCACCGTGTACACTTTGCCTTGTACCATTACATGCTGAAGGAAACAATATGCAGCATGAAAATGAAAACAATTTGACTTAATTATTTACACCATTACCGCCACTTTGAATTAGGCCTTCCATTTCTTCGGGATTTTGTAAAATTTAACCGGTAATTATGCTTGTTTAATTAATTTTATTTATCTACTACTACAATGAGATCAAAACAAAAAACCTACCAGAATGCAAAGTACAGGCTGTGTCCCCTAATTGTAAATGTTGCTTTTAAGCCTTTATGATAAAAAATGTAGTATTTTGTACCATTTCATTTCAAGTGTATCTGGCCCCGCTCCAGTACTATTTAAGCGTAAACAGGAAAAGCCTTGGAGGACGAGTAATCACACTTAAATGACACAAAGATCATTATAATGATGTTCCAAAAACATGGCAAAATTAGATATTGCAGAACTGTTTTCTTCTCTGAAGTGTTCCACCAGATGGTGAAGAGTGCTGAAACCGTAGATCCGAGAGAGGGGAGGAAAAACATCCCCACACTTCCCTCCCGCTCCCATCCCAGCTTGTCTCAAGTGGCACCTCACACCTTGGCTCTGTCAAACCCCCGAGCTCGAGATGACACCGAGGTGTTTGAGTGCTGAATCACAGCCTGGGAAAGCCCTGCTTTGTTCCAGCAAAGTTGTCAACTGGATTTATTTGGAGCCCAGGACGAACGAGCGCGTCAGCAGAAGTTATGGTGGCAATTTGTGAAACTCTTAATGTGATATTTTCAGAGCTCATAAAGAGGAAGAGCCATGCCATTGAGTTACAGCACAATGAGTGAATTTTGATACAGGAAGAGAGTTGGGTTTTTTATCAGAAATGGCGCTGTGTCAGTGGGGGTGTGTCTGGGAGTGTTTCAAGGGGTCTAGCAAGGGTTATATAAATGGGGTTTATATAAAGGGGGAGATGTCTGTATGAAATGGCCACAAGTGAGGTCAGTCTGCACCTTCATCACTATTTGTCCTCCTTTCCAGAAGACGTGACAAAGTTACTTTCCACAGGAGCTGCTACATCTCCAGATGCCATTAGATTTTTGTTAGTAGAAATGCTTGAGAAATATCTAGAAAATTGGAATTACTCCGTAAAGGAACATCTAATTTTATTACTTAAATATTGGTCAGGGGGTTCTACTTTTAGGAATATTGGTGAACTTCAAGTACCTGTCCATCCCTCCCTCCCTCCCTCCCTCCCTCCATCCATCCCCTCCTGAACCTCTGATCTCTTCTAACATATATTGTGGGGAATCCATAAATGAACGAGGTGAAGTATTGGGGTGCTGTGGTTTCTGCTGACCTATTCCCAGTCCTAGCTCCCTTTGGAATTCCTGACATGTCCTGGGAGACAGCAAAGTCACAGTGGGGACAAGGGCTGTGCCCTGGAGATTTGGGCTGGGGTGCACTGAACAGAAGAGAAGAGTAAAAGTACTTCTAAACCTTCCACCTTCCTGAAATGTTTGGTGTAAATGTATTTCCAAGCCTTCCACCACCTTGAAATATTCGGTTTCTTAACATTTCCTCAGGAACACACATGACAAATCCAGAGCCGCAGGAAAACTCGTCCTTTTTTGCTGAAAGATCCTGAAATGGAAGGTGACTTCATTCCCGACTGGCAGTCATTCTAATTCCATGCTGAGCAAGGGAACAGCCTCTTGCTCGCTGTGTTACAAATATTTTTGAACTGAATGTTCACAGTGCCCAGAGAATGGCCCACACGCTGCATTTGCTGCACTTCCATTATTCAGAGTTAGCAATAAAAATCATGCAAAACTCTCCCTGCTTTCCATCCATCCCTGTTCAATGGACATTTGGAAATGGGGCTTGCAAACGGGAGAGGGTGAATACAATATCAGCAATCCAGATTGCATCCAGCTCATCTGCTTAAGTGAGAAGCCTGTGCATGGCTGGTTTTCAATGGCCTGTGTTAAATGAAGGGCTGATTTCACCCCCTGCCTCGAGGACAGAGGACCATTTGCTGAGCAGCCACTGTAGGTGACATTAAATGTCATCCCAGCCATCCCTCTGAGGTGGCATTGGATGAAACATATCCCATAATCTTCAAAATTAACTCTGAACCAGTGGGAGCTTGCACTGATCCCACGTTGTTCCCAAGCTAAGTAACTTGGGAGAATGGGCTCTCAGGGACACTGTGGCTCAGTTTTCCCTCTGCAAAATAACAACACAAGGATTTTGGAAAAGCATTATTGTGTTTTCACTTGACACAGATTGTTCTCTCCTTAGAAGGGCTCTTCTAGCAACGCCAAATCTTTCCAAAAACTTGATTTACCAACAAAACGACTTTACAATAATTAGTAACCTCTCTTTCTTGAGGAAGGCAAAGGTTTTATTCTGCTGTTTGAGCTTAATTATGTTTTCAGAGCCATGTCATGGAGGCTCAGATGAAATTCTTGCTTTGTGTGCAAGAAAGTCACACCACATTTGCATTTGTTTGACAGAAGCCCTGATCTCATCCAATATGTAGTGCTCGAATTTGGCAATGCTCCCGTTGGACATCTATTTTATATTCTGCCTAAATTCCAGGCAAAATATCATTCCTTGCACTTAAATGCTGATACCTTTGAGGGAGGGGATAAAGCCTGGTTTGTCCAAATGAAGTCCCCTGTGGGGCTGTGCATCAGAGCTCTGTCTCCACCAGCCAGCAGAGGCTGCTCTGATGTTAATGATTCATTATTAAATCACTCATTATTTTCAGTAATAAAGCACATGGAGGATATCAAACCCAAATATTGAAATGATGAGATGATCTATGAGCCAGAATGCCATGGAATGTGCTGTGTGGGAGTAGACTGGGAAGCAGCAGTCCCTAACCCAAGTCTTCTGGACAACCTGCTGCCCACTGGATATTCCAACTCTGGGATGTGGCCAGGTGGGCTCCAGGAACAGCAGAGCACATCCTGCTTCTGAGGAGATGGTAAGAATGGGATTACTCTTGTAGCATATACATTCTGTCACTCTGGCTCTTAAAAAACCAGGGTTTGTTCAACGAGGAGAGTTGTGGATTTAATTGGATACTTGAAATAAACAGATTGTCTGCCCTTACTTAGCAAACGGGATTTTTTTTCTTTCCCAGTTATTAATTTCCTTAAATGTAAAGTGACATCTAAAATGAAAACAGTTTATTGCTTGCCAGGAGCAAAGCCAGCCTAATTTAAGAAATCCAGAATTAAAGCTTTTGAAGCATATCGGGGCATGTTTATAAAACAATTATCATTGCAAACGTTCTCTCTGCTCAATGCAGCCTCTTCAGGCCACCTCCAAAGCCTGAAACTTCATCACCACCCCGAAATGTTTCATCAGCTTTGTAAAATCAGGTCATCCTTTGATTGCAGCTTCCCTCTGTCGACCCAGGCATTGAATCCCAAACCGAACCCACCTGGAACGTATTCGATGCCGAAAAAAAATGAACTCAGAGCTTAAAATTAAGTACTAGGCTCATTATTAATAACTGACAGCAGACAAAGGAGTGCAGTGACCTCTCCAACAGAGCATTTAAATCTTTGCACAACATGCTCTGCTTGTGCTAGGCTGGTTTCACAAACAACAGCTGTGGAGTTCGTTAACATATGAATCCCCTTGAGGTAATTTGGAGGAGCCAAATGCGCTAAACGAAACACCTCATTAAAACAGTACTTTAAAAAACAAAACAAACCAAAAAAAACCACCCCAACCTCAACCAAACCCCAGACTAATTTCATATTCCACTTCCACATGTGGAGACTGTTATGTGGAATTCATTCGGCTGCGTGGCTGGAAATAGTGGGGGTTAAAATCGGTGATGGGGGGTTTTCTCTGCTAAGATGCACTTGAGACTAAAGTGCCTTTGAAGTGTGCCTGTCACAAAGAAGCAATTAACTGAGGACAATAATGTTTTCTTTTCCTCCTTGTTACTGAGCACAGGATGCAAGTTTGTACTCAAATATGCAGGACCCCATTTCTCTTGAGTCTGGGGAGAGAATGGACATAACCAAAGAGACTCCCACTCGAATGGGGAATCACACCGAGTGCTCCTGGGGTCACCGTGTCCCCCAGGAAGGCCTTGCAAGAGATTTTCAGAGAAATCCTCCATAAAAACACTGCTGCAAGTCCAGGTGACCACACACAAGTGGTACAGTCCAAAGAGAGTGGGAGAAACACATCCTGCCCTTGTTCTTGCAGGCTCCAGAGGGCTCAGGAGCCCTCAAATCAAAATTTGCACCAAGAACAGCTTCTCTCAGACCTTTTTTTATTTCTCCACGATGCTTCTGGGATAATTCTGCTGGTGAGAAGGTTCCCAAGATCCTTGGAGCTGCTCCTCCTGGAAAAGAGCATCTCTTGCCCAGGTAACGCTGCTCAGTGAAGCACTGGAGCTTGAATATCTCCTGTGATGTGCCTGTCCAAAAATCACCCAGAAATCCAGGCCTCTCCTCAGAAAATCACCTTTTCTTCTCTGTCTCCAGCTGAGTCTGTTGATGACTGGAAGGAGGGATGTGATGGACACGTTTCACAGTCCACAGGGAATTTTGCAACAGTAAAAACAATAAAAAGATTGATCCCCAAAACTGCCTGCCCCCCAAAATATATAAATTAGTCACTCCTATTTTTTACCACTGGTTTTGTATCTGCATTTCGAGATACTTTTTAAGAGATGTTCCTAGAATTTATTAATTCTTAAATGGGAGTGCAGTACATTTTCTTTTAAAAATGTAGATGTATTTTCGGATTTTGATAATGATCTAAATGGCAAATAATTGGGAATTTTTTTGGTACTTGAGTCTTATGAAGCAACAGCCCATTTTCCTTCAGGAAACTGTGGTTTAAGGTTCTCCTGAATGATCTCAAATCATAGGATGCTATAGAGCTCTTAGGCTTTTTTGGTTTTTTCCTTAAAAAAACCCCTTATTTTAATGCTCTATCCACATCTATTTTATGTTTTCTTTATCAGGAAAACATCAACCTAATTAGCAATGGTAATTTGGAACTTCCATAAGAAACCTTTCACATGGATAAAAACAACAGAAGTTGAGCAACATTGAGGCACTTATGCATGCTCTATAGTTTTTATTTTCCTTTTTAAAGCCTTTATTCCTGAAACTGAAGAAGGAACTTGGTTTTAGGGAGCTGGAAAAAAAAAATCTCATGCCTACAATCTTATTTTTGTTCGCTTTAAAGCATAGCTTTATAACATGTTAGAATTTCCTCAAGGTTTTGTAAATACTTGTCTGAATTCCTCCCAGGTATTAGTATGTCATCCAAAAACCAGAAAATACTATTTATTCTCTGCAGGATTCAATCCATTCGTCTTTGAAATCCTGCAGGTAACTGGCTCCCCCCAGGGTAATCTCTCCTACTTCAACAGGCACAAATGTGTGAGTTCAGTCAGAATTAGTGTGGTTTTAAAATTCCGATTCCTACCGTGCTGCCAGGCTTTGGACAAGCAGGGTTTGGAAAAGTCTATTCCCTCTGCCAATTTCCCAGGAAAATCCTGTGGTTTGGGGATTTTAATGGGCACACAGAGTGCAGCACCTGCCCTGACTTCCCCATGTACCATCAGTCCCACTCTCCCAACGCCTGTTATTGCTTTTCCACGGTGCCTTTGCCTGTGTTCTGCACAATTGTACCTCTAACAAGTGGAAATATTGTTGCTTCTTTTCCTTCAGCACAGTTTTTGCCTTGGTAAATCCAACTTTAGCTCCTCCCATTGGCATTATCGTGCTGCTTCCTAACCTGGCTCCAGGTTTTGTCTGATTTTTGTAATTTAACTGCTTTAATGGTGAAGGAACCAGGATCCTCCAGTGGCCCTGCTCTTCCTGGGATTTGTGCATCCCATTTTCTGAGACAAATGCTGTGTGCTAACCTTTGGGATGATCCGAGACACGCCTTTAGCATCCTCACTCCCTCCAGCCTGTGAACATGGTGTGACCACGATAATTGATTTTTAAATGCTGCCACCTTGTTAGGCTTCAACTGAGATCTCAACACCTTCACCAGTGGCAGTTCCTTCATCCACCCAACACACAGCAGCTTCTTCCTGGGTTTGGGGAATTATACACAAACAACAAACTTATTTCTGAGAGTCCTTTTCATAGAATTACCATAACAACAAGGACAGTCATTTAAAGCAAGCCAAAAATGTGGAATTTCTGGGCTGGTTCCTTATTTGCAACTTAAATTGTTCTAAGCAGGAATTTGTGGTAGGCACATGATGTTTTGCAGAGGCTTTAAAAGGACTTCAGAATCCATCTTGATGTCTTTGGAAAACCCAAGACTGAGCACTGCAACTGCAGCATAAATCTTTAAACTGTATTTTTACTTGCCAGTAAAAATTCCTTTGCAAAGATGTATTTTAGACAGCAGTTGTATAAAATGCTGTTCATAATAAGGTTCTGAAATTTTCCACTCTTTTCATATATCTGGGAAGTCTCATAAATGGCTTTTTATCTATGAGCTTATTTTTCAAAGTCCATTTTTCAGTGCTGTTTTTTTATGAGTTAAAAAACAACCATCAAACCCCACGAAACAGACTGAGAAGACAGTGGCACCCTAAGAAGGAGCTGCTCCAAAGCTGAAGGGTTTTTTAATGAAAAGCTCTCATTTTGGATCCTAATACAAACCTGAGAATTGGCTGCCACACAATTGCAAACCTAAATCATCACCCAAGTCAAACCAAGAGATTCAGAGTTTGTATTTTTTTAAGTTAAACCCTTGCCGAAGTTCCTGGTGCCTCTTTCTGCCTGCAGTCAGTGCCTCCAAGGAGCAGCTCTCTCTCCTTTGACAAGAGACAAATTTTGGCTCTCAGAGCTGCCCTGCCTTGCTCTGAGAAATGAAATTTCATTTGAGGCGTTTCCATCAGCTCCTGGTGGTGTTTAACCATCTTTCTCCCACGCTGGAGCAGAGAGCAATAAAGGAGCAGGTCACCACAAAATGGATTAAGTGCAAACTCACATGTGTCACACCAAAGTTCACTGCTCACTGAAAGTAAAATAGATTTAAAAGTCTTTTCAGAGCAGCAAGATTCTAGAGGAATAGATCAAATTACTCGCTTTTATAGTGCCATAAAGCTACAGAGACATTTTCTGTCTCTTGTGTGTTTTGAAAGGATCACAATTTTGTCTGAGGGCCAAAAGAATTAATAATAATAATAATAATAATAATAATAATAATAATAATAATAATAATAATAATAATGATATTGAACCCAAGCAAGACTATTAGGAAATAATTGAGAATTAATAAGCATATTTTAAAAAGAAATTACTGTGACCTTTTATCTTACAGAGTTAGATTTAATTATAGAAATACTTTCATAGCAAGATGATTAAAATTATAAATTTTTTTGATTTTTAGTAAAACTTCCTGCATTGCTCATAGAGTTCTATTGGGTATCTATGTTATTCACAAAATTAAAGAGCTAAAAGAATATTAATTAAGGAAGAATGAATATATTCAGCCCATAAAATGAGCAGGGCATGCATGAAAAAGAAATAAATATAGAGAGGATTAAATTCTTACAAGTTGTTCAGTGCTGAATTAAGTAATGGACTAAACACAGGCTTTTCTTGCCCTCCCTACTCAAGATTTACTCTACTAATCACCCAGTTCTCAAATCCTTAATATACAAAACCATTTGCCTTTAAGGCAGCAATAATTTAGGACTGCCATCGAAATGAATGTTTTTTCCATTAGGCAAAAATAATGATGTCATATATCCCAACAGCATCTTCGGACTCCCATCTTTGTGTGAAGGAAACCATCAGTCAGCTGAGACTGAGCTGAAAATCTTCATCAACCTCTGCTGCATGGAAGGAATGCCAATAAAAAGTGACTTTTTTCGTGTTGTAAAAATGAGCACCTACAGGACAGGTCACAGGGAGGCCTTCTGAGGGAGGCATTTTAGGTTTTATTGACGTGGTTGGGCTGCATGGAAGGAATGCAAATAAAAAATGACTTTTTCAGTGTTATGGAAATGGGCACCTACAGGACAGGCCCTGTGTCATGGGGAGGCCTGGAGCCTTCTGAGGGAGGCATTTGAGGTTTTATTTACATGGCTGAGCTGCATGGAAGGGACACAAATAAAAAATGACCTTTCCCATATAATAAAAATCAGCACCTACAGGACCGGCCCCATGTCATGGTGGGACCTGCTGCCTTCTGAGAGAGGCATTTGAAGTTTTATTGCCGTGGTTGGGCTGCATTGAAGGGATGCAAATTTAAAGTGACTTTTTCTGATTCATAAAAATGAGCACCTACAGGACAGGCCCTGTGTCACAGGGAGGCCTGGAGCCTTCTGAGGGAGGCATTTGAGGTTTTATTTACATGGTTGAGCTGCATGGAAGGGACACAAATAAAAAATGACTTTTCCCATATAATAAAAATCAGCACCTACAGGACCAGCCCCATGTCATGGTGGGACCTGCTGCCTTCTGAGAGAGGCATTTGAAGTTTTATTGACGTGGCTGGGCTGCACTGAAGGGATGCAAATTTAAAGTGACTTTTTCTGATTCATAAAAATGAGCACCTACAGGACAGGCCCTGTGTCACGGGGAGGCCTGGTGCTTTCTGAGAGAGGCATTTGAAGTTTTATTGTCGTGGTTAGGCTGCATTGAAGGGATGCAAATTTAAAGTGACTTTTTTCAATTTATGAAAATCAGCACCTACAGGACAGGCCCCATGTCACAGGGAGGCCTGGTGCCTTCTGAGGGAGCCATTTGAGGTTTTATTGATGTGGTTGGGCTGCATGGAAGGGACACAAATAAAAAGTGACTTTTTCCATGTAATGAAAATGGGCACCTACAGGACAGAACTCGTGTCATGGGGAGGCCTGGTGCTTTCTGAAGGAGGCATTTGAGGTTTTATTGACGTGGTTGGGAGGCAGCACCTGTGCAAATTTGAAGCCTGCAGCTCTGCTCAGCAGAACCAACTCGTATATTTTACTGGGGTTTTTCATGGGGTTGTGGGACTGTAATTGTGAGCACAATAAATCTTTATGGCCTTGGATTTCCTCACGCGCTGCTTCCGAGGCCCTCGTGAGGTGTTTTACTCACCCAGGACAAACATTGAGAATTTCTGCTTCAGAATTCACCCCAAGGTAAGAATTTAGGGAAAATTAAGGGGATTAATTTATTCCCTGACAGGTGCTCTGGAACACTTGGAAAAAAATCATATTTCCTGCTTTTCACTGAAGGTTGTACTTAGGTGCTGCCACATCGGATCACTCCCACCATCCCCATCACTGCACAAAGTTAAATCCTTTGGCCTTCTGTGATTTAATATCTGTTTCTCTCTCTCTGGGGAGAAGGTTTGTCTGTGGGGAAGCTGCTGTAAGGCCATTCCAGGTGATCCCACAGAATCCTTAAGGTTGGAAAAGATCTCCAAGATCGTCAAGTCCAACCATTGACCAAATATCATCACACCCACTAAAAAATACTGAGTTTAAGTGCCACATCTAACTTGTTTTTTGAACCCTTCCAGGGATGGTGACTCCACCACTTCCCTGGGGAGTCTATTGCAATGCTTAACCACTTTTTCAGTGAATAATTTTTTCTTAATATCCACCTGCACCTTCCCTGGTGTAACTTGAGGACATTTCCCTCTTGTCCTGTCACTTGTTCCCTGGGGAAAAATCCTGACCCCCACCTGGCTACAACCTCCTGTCAGGCTGAGAGCAATCAGGTCTTCCCTGAGCCTTCTTTTCACCAGAATAAACTCCAGACATCCGTGGAATCCCAAGGATAGCCTTGGGATCAGCCTGGCTGGCTGCAGCCTCTCGCACCATCACTTTGAGATGTTTAGGAATTAATGTGCATATGAGCACCTCACATGGAGGGTGAGGCTTGGCCCTGTTTTTCCAGACATTTGGGCTCATTCTTCCCCTTTTAGGAACCACCTCATGGGATTATTATTTTTGTAATCATAAGTAGTGAGGGACCTGCTCTCATTTCTCATCAGAAAAGGTCACCCCCAGAGATCCTCTGGCACATCCCTGGGGACCAGGAGTGTTTTTGGAATGTGGGGTTTGATGGCACAAGTGCCAGTGGGAGAATCCCAGGTGTGTGGGAATGCTGAGAGGGGCTCAGGAAAGAAACAGAGCCACTGGTGTTTGCACAGACCTCGGTGGGATTGATGGTCACTTAGCAAATAAAGGATTGTCCTGCCTTCCCGTGGGATGTGGAGAATGGAAAATGGAATATGGGAAATGGAACCACCACAAAGCACTCGCAGCTGACCCTCTGACAGCTGGAGTCTTCACAAATGCTGGGGTAATAAAAAATAATTTTATATCAAAACTTCTGTCAAGGGGTGGGTTCCAGTTTGCTGCTCTGCCTGGTGTGACAATAAAGGATTCTAGCACAAAGCAATTTATAAAAAAGTTTTGATTTTCTTTCTCGATTTATCAGAATTGTTCTCAGAAAAACAAACCCCATTTTTTACAGACTGTTTGTCCTGTTGGTGGGGGGGGGGGCTCTTTAATATTGATCCCAAGCCCCAGGTCCTGTCAGGGATCCCAGTTTGAGGATAAACTGTGGGAAAGCACCACTAGAGGTCACTCAACATTAATTGTTACCTAATTAGCACATTTTGACCCTATATTTTAGGTCATCCTACCGCTTTCATACTTAAAGCATTGTCAGCTTTCACTCCTCAGCTAATTCTGCCAAAACTCAGAAAAGCTGGAGACAGAAAATTTTCCTTCAGCTCTTCCCTCATATGACTCTTCCCAAGGCTCCCAAATCAGCTTTGCCATAGACTCTGCGGGCAGCAAATCATTCTTTCCTCAGCTTTGAGCTTAATAAAGCTGGCAGTGATGGACCTCTGGAAGTGCTGGGTTTAGAGGCACTCAGCCCTGGCTGTGTTATCTCAAATAGCTGCTCACCCATTTCGAAAATTAAACCAAAATGAATTTTACAAGTGAGGGAAATATATGGGAAAATAATGTCTTCGATGTTTTCAGGTCCTCCCCCAACCACATTGTAGCCCTGTACCTCTTTAACCACTGCTAAATGGGAAGAAAAAGAAGATCTTTGTAGCAATTGACTAACTAAAAAGGAGGTAAAACTAAGTTTAAGTTTGATTAATGGGTATCTGCTGAAATCTCTCTGCATGTGTTTAATCAAAAGCAGATGTTCTATTTGCAGGGATTTTTCCATGATCTCGGAAAACGATGGCAGCAATTTGTTTGCCCAGGACAGCACTGAAAGGGAGAGCTAATTATTGTGTTCTACAAGGTTAAGATCACCCACTGCTGGTGCCATGCCCTGGTGGATGTTTTCAGCCACACTCAGGCACTGAACCCTCCCATCTCTCAGCTGATAATTGTGTCCAACCAAAGTCAGACTTTCACTTCAAACCCAGCTCAGTGCAGGCAAACCCTTGGGCAGCCAAGTTCTCCAAAAGGGTGCTCTATCCAAAATGACCAATTCTTATTTAATTTCTCTTTTTGGGTCATTGCTGATCCTCTCCTCCTCTTCCCCTTCCATTCAGCTGAATTGGCAAAGGCTGGATTAGCCACTTTATCCTTATGTATGAGCATGACAACTGTAAAGAATATTGCAGTTTCCTGAAAAATCATTCAGTGTTTCCTGAAAATCATTTAGTAACCTCTCAAGACCAGCACATGTGCAGCTGGAGGAGAAAACATTAACCACCATCAGCAATCACCACTGTGAGTGAGAAATGTATGAGTCTCTGGTTTTCTACTTCCTACATCAAGGTGACAAACAAATAGATGATCAGCATCTGAAAAGTCACATGGCTTCTCTCTCTTCACTTTGTAGAGAGATTAATTTTGCAGAGGTAAAAAGCAGAATTAGCCAAAAAATACCAAGCTCATAGTCTGGACTAATAGAATTTAGATTTCATTATAATTTTTTTAAACAGTGAAGCATCCTCTAAGCTTCTTCCAAGAAGCTTGTAGGGCCTGTTGTGATAGACAAGAGGTGATGATTTTGGACTAGAAGAGGGGTAGATTGAAGTTAGATTTAAGAAAGATGAAGGTGATAAAACTCGGGCACAGGCTGCCCAAAGAGGTGGCAGATACCTCACCCCTGGAAATATTCAAGGTCAGGCTGGATGGGGCTTGAAACAACCTGGTCTAGTTGAAGATGTCCCATGGCAGGGGTGGCCCTGGATGACCTTGGAAAGGTCCCTTCCAACCCAAACCATCTGGTGATGATTTGATTTCAAGGTCTTCCAAGATCTGAGGCATCCTCCATCCTCCATACTTGGTGTGTCCAACAAGCATCACCTTTCCAATATTGATGGAATTCCTGCCTGGCATCAATCACCTCTGCCTGTTTATTACTTAGATCTGTGGTGACCCTTTGCTCCCTCTGAGGAAGTTCTTAGTTGGACACGTCCCCTTTCCTTAGCTCCTGCTGCATCCACAAAGATTCCAACTGTGCTTGAATTTCAAGTCTCCATGTCTGCTCTGTAATTCCTGTGTTCTACAAAGGGCTGGATAAAGAAGATTAAGGGATGTTTAACAAAAACCCAGCTAAAAAGACAAGTTTAGCCAAGCCTCTTCTTTGGAAGATCTCTGCTACTGGAGATCTTACTCCAGAATGGCCAAAGAGTTACTTAACAGATTCACCTTCTCAGAAATATTTGCTGAACTGCCATCATGCCACAAGACTTGATTTTTAAAGCCAAAAATCTAATCCTGACATGGAGAAATGGAGGAATGGGTTTGCTTTTTTTCAAAATATTGGGTCTAAATAAAAGCCCTCCCTGTTGAAAAGTTAATGCCCAATGGCTCAAGAGTCTCAATGGAGAAAATCAAAGTCAAGTGGGCTTAGTCAGAGAAACTGTCACTCCTTTTCAAGGGAAATTACAACTTTTGACATACAAATTGCTGCACAACTCCAGGAGTCTTGAGTTCCAGCTCTCTGAAGGGATCAGTTGCCCCAGTTGGGTCACCACAGGGTGATTTTTTGCCAATTATCCTCCTGTTCCCTGATCAATTTTTCTGCCCGTTCTTATACCAGCACCTATTCCAAAATATTCTCATTTGGGACAAATCACCCCCTGTTAATTTCCTTTTCAGCTCCCCACAAAGATCATTAACAGCACAGCAAAGTTCCTTGCAAGATTTCTACCCAGCTGACACAACAATTTGCAAATTCTCCTTTCCCCCCTACAAACCTGCTTTTTATTCTCATCCCTCATCATAAAAAAGTTCATTTCCATATTACAACACCTAAATCCCAGTCACATGAGGCTTCTCTCAATCCTCTGCACAATTTTAAGGGAAATATTAGAAAATAAGGAAAAAACAAACTTTTTTTCTAGTTGAAAGCATGCACAGATGTTCTTTACCCAATATATGGATTAGATAATGCAGTTGTCAGTGACACACTTTTTTATCAGACTTTTAAAAGCATTCAATGATGAAGAATAAATGTAGTTTTCCAATCAATGTTAAAACCTTCATCGAGGATAAAATCACTTCATACACGTGGTGGGGTTTGGGTGCTTTGGTTTTTGCAATAATCCAATAAAAGCTCAAAATTAGCACTGAAAACAAAGGGAAATCAACCAATTCTGATGTATTAGTGAAATTATAAAGCACAGCTCACTGTGGGCATTATAATTGAGTGCATGGAGCTGATGAGCAGCTGAACTCATCTGCCATAAGTTTTTTATTTCAAGCTAATCCATAAACTGCTCTTTCAATTCTCTAAAAGCACATAAAATACCAACAATTCTTTTAGAGTATCCCCATCAATCCAATCAAAAAAATCATAGGTTGCAAATGATCACCCATAGCTGTGATACTAAAAATATCCTGGTTATCAATCTAAAGCTGGTTTTGCAAGGATGTTGGCCAGGATATTTTGCTTCATTACTTCATGGTTCTCCTTCTGTTGTTTATTGTCCTGTCACCTCATATTTATATCATTTGGCCTCCATCTTCCATAGCAATTAAAAATGGCATTTCTTTAACCCTGGTTTGGCTGTTTTTTCTGCTGCTTTCCACACATTTCCATCCCTGGATTGGAATTTATTGGCACCACCAGTCTCTGTGCATTGACCTCTCCCACTAAGAAAACTTTAAATATTTGATTTACTCCATTCCTTGTTTTAGTCATTTTACCATGATGGGATATGTGGCTCCACAGACAAATTTTGTCACACACAGTCACCACCTCAGCAGAGAGACCCTGGAAATGGCTGATTTCTGCACGTGCATTCCTTTTGGACATGGTAAATCCTGGGATTGCTGCAGCTTGGAAGCTGTCCCAGACAGGGCACACAGGGGACACTGGGAATCACACACTGGATTCAAACTCTCCACATTTAGGGACAAACTCTTGGATATGGGAAGAAAAGAGGGGCTCAGCCAATATTATCTGGTAATTTGAAGATAACCACAGCTAAAAAGGGCTTCATGTGTCCAGGAAAGGAGCTGTCAGACTGGATTGTATTGGATTGGGACAGGAAGGATTAGTGGAGAGGAGCTCTGACAGTGAATTCAGAATAATCTGCAGTAGATATTATAAAGTGCTGCTTTGCTGGTTGCATTCACCCACAGACTTTCCCCAAGAACTCTGTGTATTAGGGGTAGTTTGGAGCTCAGTTTTTAGGGTTGGCTTTGGACATTTTTGGGGCCCCAAAGCTGGAGTCCTGAAGCCCATGGACAAATTATCAGGAATTCAGCACATGCTGTGTGAGGGCCACCAGTGGCTTTACCTCTCTCAGAGGAGTAACCTCTAAAAGTTATTTCACTGGCAAAGCGTTTCCATCCACCAGCATTCCCAGCAGGAGGTACTTTTTTCTTTCACCAGGAAAATGTTCTTCCCCCAGAGGGTGCTGGGCAGGGAATGGGCACGCAGGGATGCCCAGGCTGGGATTGTTGGGGTGTCTGTGCAGGGACAGGAGCTGGACTGGGTGATCCTGGTGGGGCCTTTCCAACACAGGATATTCCATAATTCCATGATTGAATGGAAGTGCTGGGAGGCACAGAGAGGTTCATCTGCACGGCCTGCAGGTGTGCCACAGAAATAAATGCTCTTTCCCTTTCTCATATCCCCTGCCAGGTGTCTTGCTTAAACACTGGCCCAGCTCTGTCCCCCAGCCTGGAGGTCTGAAATGAAATGACAATCTGCTCCTCTCCTGGCTGCCTGGAACTTGAGCAGAGACATTTCACAAGAGAATAATGATGGGCTGCTTTCCCTGCATCCCTCTTTGTCTCCGTTTTGATTTTTATAGTGTCTCATCTGCTCTGCTGAGCTGCCAGTCACCTCCTGGGGACACTGTCCCTCGCCGAGAGCTCCTGGGACTGTCTGACTGTCCCTCAGTCCCGAGGCCAGGACATCCCCTCTGGAAGCTGGACCTGTGGACACTGTGACTGCTCAGAAAGTGCCTTTCAGTTCTGCATCTTCTCGTTTGCCCCTGGCAGCTGGATCTGAGCTCGGAGGAGCTCCCTGCTAACGAGGGAGCTCCATTCTCTGATCCTCTCCTTGCTTGGCTCTGGTGGCTGAATTGCCTCTGGCTCACCTCAATCAGCTCCATTTATTCCAGGGTTTTGAGTAGCTGCATATGAAAGCCTCGCTGATGGAGATATCACATGGCTTTGCTTTGCCTACAGACAATGATTTCATCTTAATAAAGTCAGGTTTTGGCTCTGCCTGCTGCACTGCCAAGTGAGCTCTCCTACAAGCCCCACAATGCAGCAGCTTTGTGAGGAAAAAAAAAATACTGGACAGAATCCTTTCTTTTTTCTCTCAATAATCCTGAAAATGAGCCATGACTGACAAGTGGGAGCAAGGAGGATTTGAAGCACTTGAATTTCCTTCTCCAGTGTATTTCATATTGAAACTGTGGATGCCACTGTCACTGCAGGAAGAGTTATGAGAGCATTTAAAGAGTTAAGACCTTCATATGCCTGAGGACACTTTTAAGCCCTGGTTTTCTCTCTGCTCTGTCCTATCAGGTTTCTTTCTCCCTCTGGTCAAAATAGTAACTTATATAATTGCCTAATTCGCATGAATTTGCAAGGCAACAAATGAAATGAAAAAGCTCCTCGGAAACACCAGCACCACACAAAAATGCACATAAATCAAATAAGCACCTCCAACACCTGAAGTGACACGTAGCCACATCGAATTCCTGCGCTGCAAACTGCCCAGCCCACGGAACAGAGCAAAAAATGCAGAGCACAAGGCACAAATGTGCCAGTCAGGCTCTCCAGGAGGCTGTGCATGCCACTGGCAGGGCTGCTTTGCATTAATGCCCCTCAGTTCTTTGGCTGATTTGTTCCTCGGGTGTAACAGCTGCCCACAGGTTGTACCTGCACGGGTGAATCGAGTGTGACACAGAGGCAGAACACGGTGGTGGCTGGTTCTTGTACTAATAAATATTTCAACATAAAGCCTGAGTGCTTGTCCTGCAGGGCCTGAGCCTTCTCTGCTGCAAGAGGCAGAAAAAGCAACGGGCAAATTGATGCCCATAATGGAGAATTAAAACAAAACAAAACTGAAAAAAAATCCAACAACAACAAAACACACACATAAAAAACCAAAACAACAACAAAAACAAAACAAAGCAAAACAAACCAAACAAACAAAAAAACAACTTGGTAAGCTTGTGGTAAAGGATCACATATTTTACACTGATTTTTGTTTCTTAGGAAATTTGAAGCACTTGGATTTCTTTTTTCAGGGTATTTTCTATTGAAACTGGATGCCACCATCACTGAGGGAAGGGTTATGAGACCTTCACTTGCCTGAGGACACTTATAAGCCCTAAAATTCCACCTAAAACCCTAAAATCCCACCGTTGTGTTTTCCTTTTTGTTTTATTTCTAACAGCCAGCCCTGTCCCTCTACATAGGTCAGCCCTGAATGGGGGGCTCTTTCCTTCAAGCCTCTTTCCTTCATGGAATTTTTTCTAGGAAGAAGAAGGAAAACATCTCAGCCTCTCAAAGTTGGAGCATCCTTCTCCTCTCTTCCCCCTTTTAGTGTCAAGTGGGAGATTTACCCACCTCCCACCCCAGTGATGCCTGACAGCAAAACTGGCTCCAAAGTGCATTCCCCAAGCTCACAGGCAGCTCCAGCATTCTGGGATGAGCAATCCCAGCCTCACCAGGAACCCTGTAAATAATATTTGTACAGCTCCCAGGGCAAACAAACACGGGCAGGAAGCATTTACAAACCCAGGCTGTGTTAATTGCTTCTGGGAGTGTCTGCAGATGACTCTACCTGAAAATATTTGAGGGTTTTGATGAAAACTCATAGATTGTGGCACACGGATAAAAAGGCAAACATTTCCTTCATTTCCTTGCTGGGTTTTGAAATTAAAAAGGAAAAGAGCCACATCTGTGCTCAGGAGCCATTTCCAAGCTCCCCATCCAGCTGTGTTGGCTTCCATGGCTGGACAGTACGGATTGAGCAGGTCCTAAATGTGGGATTTACTCCTAGAACCTCAAGTGTTGCACCTCATGGGGTATTTATTGCTTGAAAATCAGGAATTTGTGAGGAAAAAAGGGTGAAGGAGGAGAATTAAGTCAATATTTCCATCTAGGATCACTCTCCATCCTCAACTCTTCAATGAGATTTGGCTTGTGGGGACATTTGCCTCTGGGTTTTGTGGTGTAGAAGTTGTTTGACTTGCTGGGAATGTGATTTCCATCAGAAGAGGCTCTCAGTTAGAGAATAAAAATTCCAAAAGAGGGTTTTATGTGGCAATATCTTTACTGATTAAAAATAAAGGAGTAAAATAAAGTAAAGCAATGACTTTCCACTTGTTTTACTCGTATTTATTTTATGTGGCAGGAAATTTTCATTGTTTCAGTGGGAACTGGAGTTATCTTCAGCCTCACTATAAGTTTTACCTCTATTATTGTGAAATACCCAGTTATTTTTCTCAATTGGTGAAAGCAAATTAACAAATGTAAATATACTTTCTTATTTCCAGGTGCTGGTGTGGAGTTAGTTTGGGGAAAGCTGGAAAATGCTGCTATCAAGATTCTGTGGAGGAAAAAAAAAAACCTATAGGTTTGTGTTTTATGATTCATGAATCCATTCTGTTTCATTGTAAACTAGGAGAGAATTTTCACTGGAACCCTAGAAATAAACTGGAAACAAGATGGAAAGAAGTCAAAGTGACTCTTTGGGCACTGTGATCTTTATTTTGGGTAATAAATGTGCAGACTGGAAGAAGGCAATGAAGAACGGCTTGGAAGCATATTCCCCAGACATGTAAATTTTAAATAAATGTCAATTCCTTTTAACAGAATCCACAGCTGACTTTTTAAATATCTTTGTCACTGTTCCCATTAGGATTTATTTCACTAATTTAAGTTCACGGCAAGTATTTTCTCTGTGTTTTTGGTGGGAATTACCTAAATCTTGTCAATACTGTATTTCTTAAACACCAAGTTTCAACCTGGGATATTTGGGGCTGTGATTTGTGGAAGAAATCCCAAAATTTTGATTTTGGGAGAGATTGTGATCCAACCTCAATCAATGTGGAAATCTCTGTTTTCTTGCATCCTGGCCCAATACTCTGAATGTGGAATTTCATGAGTAAATATTGGATTGAATTTGTTGAATCCATGAAGTTGGTTTTTGCCACTGAAGGATTTTGTTGTGGAGGGTGATTTAAGGGCTTTGAATGTTGTTCTCACCCTCAGTGTTATGAAATTCATCTGTCCGTGCTCCCAAAATCCCTTCCAGCTGTTTCAAAAGAGCATTTATTAACATCTGCAGCAAGGCTGGTTTTGCTCCACAGGAGATATCAGAAGAAATCCCATGGAATCAGTCAGAACATGTGTGGATCTCAGCACTGCAGCTGAATTTTTTAGGAGAAACTAAAAAATGCTGGTAGCACAAATTTTCTTCTTCATTCCTCACTTTTCTCCATCTGAAGAATAAATGTAGAAGAAAATAAATGTAAAAGGGCTCCACAGTGAGCCTGTGCCTGACACAGTTTGAATGTGGGTTAAGACGACCAAAAAAAAGAGGCAAAATACTTGATATGCCTCACAACAAACCCTCAGAGTCAACAGTCCGTGAGGAAGTAATTTATGTCAACATATCAACATTGCAAATCGTCAATGTCCTCTTTAAAAAAAACAATATCTCTTCTAAATTTCCTTCAGATGGGAATGACTGACGCCCAAGAAAATGCAAAAGGACCTTGAACAGAAAGGCTGCTGCAGTGGCTTGCAGGGACACGCTCCTCCCGAGTTTCCAGCACAATTATATGCTTATTACTTCGGAAGAGTTCGAAAACAAGCAAGCTGCAGCTTTTAATGAAGCTTTCATAGCAGTGAGAACTATGAAAAAGCATTTAAAGCAGCTCATCTCCTCCTCTATTCAGGCTCCCTTTCATTTCCAGAGGCAGTTGCGAGGAGAAATTGGATGCCATCCAGTTTGGGTTTATAAGGAAGCAGAAAAGGAGATAATGGCGGAAGTTTGTGCTTTCTTCCCCCATGTAAATTTGATCATCTTCAACGTTTGATCAGATTTTGAGGAACACAAGACAAAAAAAAAAACCTCCAGCAGATATTTCCAATCATGCATTTTAAAAACCTCAAAAGAGCTTTGCAGAGCCTCCCTGTATCCAGAGCTGCTTCAGACTCTTCTTTTTATTATTTTGGGCGAAGATGTAGAACATAACCAGTTACTTAGCCCTGGCATCTGATTATAAAATCCTGACTCAGAGCATCTCCAGGTTCTGCTTACAATGCACAGACATACATCCAGCCCTTTGTACTGTCAGGCTGCCTCCCTAACAAGCCAGAAATATGTATGTGAGTGGAGAAGACATTCCAGGATCAGAGGAACAGTCACTTAACAATATGTCATGGAGACTGATCCCTTTGTCAGCCCACAAAAGCTAAATGTGACCCCAAAGGAGACATCTTTTATTATGGGGGATGCAATTTTCTTGCCCTTTGATGGCATTTTTTTATTACCAGCATTATTCACAATTCCCTAATTAGAGAGGATAACATTGGTACACAGGTTTTTACTCTTCAGTTTGGGTACACACAGGTGTATTTGTGCAATAAGTTGGAATAATATTGCTTTTCCTTTCTGTTGTTCTGTACAGAGTTCAGTGGGCCACAATATTTTTCTCTGAGTCTGCTCTAATGCTGTGATGTCACATATGCACTCACAAAGATGAGACTGAACAGTTTGTTCATTTGTTTTTCAGTTTAAAAGGGCTTATTTGAAACTTTGTAACCGAAGCTTATTTCAGGTTTTATTTCTAGAAGCGCACTTGATCCTTTCAGTGGAAAAAGTACCATGTGCTGACATTGCAAAATTGTCCAAATTCAAGCACCTGAATTCAGGATCTCACCTTCCCTTTGGTGCTCCTGGATTTGTGTGCCAACATGGAACACAAATCCCCAGTGTGGGAAAAATAAAGCCATTGCTTTGGAGGTGCCCAAAACTTGTCCAGGGGAATTTACAAAGGATTTTGGTCTTTCTCTGTCTGTTTGCTTTCATATGAATTGCTGTTCACGGCAGAGTATAAAGCCTGGACTTGAAAATAACAAAATATGGGATATTTCCCAACAAGTTTCTGGACAACTGTGAAGAAACCTCATCACACAGCAACCAGAGAGCACAAACTGCCCCAAATCTTCTTTTTCCAGACCTTGGAGAGTCACAACTCTCTGGCATTTTGAGGGAAATTGTGAATCAATTCCCTGCTCAGGATTTCACTTGACAGACCCAGCACAGCCCTAAAAGTCAGCTGTGGGGAAGTGATTCCTGTATCTGTTTGTTTGTTTTTCTGTCCACATTTCACTGCCCAGAAGCCAATGAAGGGATTTTACAGCAGTTGAAGTTCTCCAACTGCAACCCAGCTGTAAAACACACAGTGGAGTTTTCTCCTTTTTACTTCCTGGCAGTGAGTTCTGGTCCTGTCAGTTAAACCCACCTCAGAGAAGGAGAAAGAGAGAGAGAAATGACTGCTCAGTGAATCTCAGAAGAATTATGGAGTGGTGCAGCCCCAGAAGGATTTTAGGCAGTTTTATATTGCCCTGCTCAGCTCACATTTATTTTGTCTGTCTCAGTGTCTGAGCTATGTGCTGGGTAGAGAAAACTTCCTCTGCTGACTGATGGATCTGAGCAATCTGATGTGGATCTGGCTGGATGAAACAGAGGAGAGTGTTCTTAGCTGCACAGAAGGCCAAAATCTGTATTATATATTTATTTTATTATGCTTTAATATATTTAATGCAAGCAAGTACTAGAGAGTGTTAAAAAATAGTTTTTACATAGAGAAAAACAAAGAGTCAGTAAAGAATTAGGAATTTTTTTAACAGTTAAATGCTTCCATATAAACTTAGTTATGTCCAACTGCTTGAACCCAAGAGGAGGAATAACTGCAGCAATCCAAAAATTTGTGCTGCAAAGGTAACCCTCTTCTAAATAAAACCAGAAACATATCCTAAATCACAGTAATTATCCAATTGTGCTGGTTTCTGACTACGTGTGACATTCAAAGTCTCCCAAGAACCTGGAGATATTCCGAGGAATGTGTTCTGCCAGTGAAGATTTATCCAGTTTCACCTGATAAGATTCTTCATCTTGGTTTGAGCAGTGCAATTTGCCCTCCTCAGCACGCTGCCTTGCATTCATATATGTAGAGAAGAACTGGATTGATTATCTTCAGGCTTCCTGCCACTAAACTCAGCAAATTAGCTGCTCATGATTCCAGCAAATGACTGCTCTTTTTTTATTTTTTCTCTTTTTTTTCCCTGGTGCTCCGGGAGGAACTGAACTGCAAAGCTTTGGCTGGCAAGCTGAGAACTTGTTCAGAAATTCCCTAAAGAAGAAAAAGCTGGAGAGCTGCTGTTAGAATTGATCAAGAGATACAGGAAAATATGGGAAGGTTCTGGTGTCCCAGAGAATCCAAGGAAGTGGAGCTGTTTCTCTTGGTGCCTTTTCCACAGAGCAGATCGGGTGCTGTGTGTCACAGAGAATCATGGATGGTTTGGGTTGGAAAGGGATCCCCTTACATCCCCTCATGGAGACTCCACCACTGCCCTGAGCAGCTGTGCCAGGGATGGGCAACCCTTCTCATGAATAATTTTCCCAAATATCCACCCTGCCCCTCCCCTGGCCCAGCCTCTCCTCCTGTCCCTGTTCCTGGGAGCAGATCCCAAATCCCCCCGGCTGTCCCCTCCTGTCAGGAGCTGTGTCCACCCACAGTCAGTGCTGGGAGCTGTCTTGGGTTGCAGTGAAAGATGTGCTCCATTCCCATCTGTTGAAACTGTTTAAAGAGGTGTTTTTCTTTATCTCATAACTCCACAGGGGAGGGGGTGGGTGCCTTCTGTTAATGGCCCAGCTGTTAAACCAGCTGGGGCAGGGTTCTTTATCCCTTCCAAGACCCATCCTCCCTGCAGGGGATCTCTGCTGTCCATGGGCCATCGAGGCTTCCTGCGGGGCTGATCCAATTCCATCACCCATGGGAGATGCTCCACCCAGGGGAGGAGCCCGGCATTCCCACCTGGATAAACCCTGGCATTCAGAGCCCAGCACAGCCTGTGTGCTCTGCATTCCCACCTGGATAAACCCTGGCATTCAGAGCCCAGCACAGCCTGTGTGCACTGCATTCCCACCTGGATAAACCCTGGCATTCAGAGCCCAGCACAGCCCGTGTGCACTGCATTCCCACCTGGATAAACCCTGGCATTCAGAGCCCAGCACAGCCTGTGTGCACTGCATTCCCACCTGGATAAACCCTGGGATTCAGAGCCCAGCACAGCCTGTGTGCTCTGCATTCCCACCTGGATAAACCCTGGCATTCAGAGCCCAGCACAGCCTGTGTGCACTGCATTCCCACCTGGATAAACCCTGGCATTCAGAGCCCAGCACAGCCTGTGTGCTCTGCATTCCCACCTGGATAAACCCTGGCATTCAGAGCCCAGCACAGCCTGTGTGCACTGCATTCCCACCTGGATAAACCCTGGGATTCAGAGCCCAGCACAGCCTGTGTGCACTGCATTCCCACCTGGATAAACCCTGGCATTCAGAGCCCAGCACAGCCTGTGTGCTCTGCATTCCCACCTGGATAAACCCTGGCATTCAGAGCCCAGCACAGCCTGTGTGCTCTGCATTCCCACCTGGATAAACCCTGGCATTCAGAGCCCAGCACAGCCTGTGTGCTCTGCATTCCCACCTGGATAAACCCTGGCATTCAGAGCCCAGCACAGCCTGTGTGCACTGCATTCCCACCTGGATAAACCCTGGCATTCAGAGCCCAGCACAGCCTGTGTGCACTGCATTCCCACCTGGATAAACCCTGGGATTCAGAGCCCAGCACAGCCTGTGTGCACTGCATTCCCACCTGGATAAACCCTGGCATTCAGAGCCCAGCACAGCCTGTGTGCTCTGCATTCCCAATGGATAAACCCTGGGATTCAGAGCCCAGCACAGCCTGTGTGCACTGCATTCCCACCTGGATAAACCCTGGCATTCAGAGCCCAGCACAGCCTGTGTGCACTGCATTCCCACCTGGATAAACCCTGGGATTCAGAGCCCAGCACAGCCTGTGTGCTCTGCATTCCCAATGGATAAACCCTGGGATTCAGAGCCCAGCACAGCCTGTGTGCACTGCATTCCCAGAGGAAGGCTGGGCCCATCTCAGCACCACTGGACCCTTCTACAGGATCCTCTCTGCTCCAACAGAGCCACATCTGTCACTGCAGGAGGATTTATCTGGACTGCCCCCAACACCCCTGACCAACAGGGAGTCAGGTCGTGTTCCGAATCTGTCAATTTTTTTTTTCTTTTTTGTTCATTTGGGTTTTTTTGTACTACTACATTTTTAACATTCCTAGTAAAGAACTGTTATTCCTATTCCCATATCTTTGCCTGAAAGCCCCTTAATTTCAAAATTATAATAATTCAGAGGGAGGAGGTTTACATTCTCCACTCCAAGGGAAGCTCCGTCTTTTCCATGGCAGGCACCTGTCTTTCCAAACTAAGGCAGGAGAGGAGCATCTCACAGAGCCACAAAGCATCTCCAGCCTCAGCTTGGCTCTCCAGCGGTGAGATCTGGGACAAATCACTTTAATTTTGTCTCCTGGTTTTCCTTTCACCTTAACAATGCACTTTTTGCCACTCGGGAGAAGCTGCTTATCTCCTTTGGCCGTTGCACGGACTTTGAGTCCAAATTAGGAATGATAATCCATCATCTCTCAACTGTACTCTCTGCCAAAAAACAGAACAAAAATGGGGGGAAAAAAGTGAAAAAAAGCTAATTTCAAGCTGGAAGGAGCTGTGGTTCTCTAAGGAGTAAAGACATCTTTCAGTTTAGAGACTATTCTGCTGCAGTGTCACCAGCTGAGCTAAAACTGCTGCAGCTGGAGGGTGCTGAGAGCAGGACAGACGTGGCCTTGCTGACACAGGGTCCTTGATGGGAGTGCATTTGAGGAAAAATCCCACTTTTCAGGGAAAATATGGTTTGAAATGCTGCAGGGAGAGGGAAAGCCCTGGGCTCTGGGACTCTGGGTTGCAGCTCTGGGCATTCACCTGATGTTTATCTCGAGAAAAAGTTATACCAAGTTCAGTTTCACCTTTTTTTTCCTCTCTGACCTTTCATGGTTCCTAAACAATCCCCTTCTCTGAACAGAAATTGGTCAGATGAGTTTCTTAGACCCTGAAGAAGGAGAAGCTCTGTGAGTTCTGTGTGAACCCTTGGTGTGGTGGCACCCAGCCCCACCCAGTGCAATGGGACCATTTCCCTCTCATTTCTCCTCAATCTCAATAATTCCAACCCCCCTCTCCTTCCTTTGTCTTTTAAATGTAATTTGTATCATTTTATCCTCCCTGCTCATTTTTTTCCCCCTTCCATAAAACCCAATAAAATATTAATGTGGCATAACAAATCTGTCTGTGCTGGGAGTCTCTTGGAACTATTGATGAAGCCATGAATAAATTATGAATTTTGATTTTGCTTGTGATATATCAGATTTCACGTGTTTATTACATTTTCTGTGAAGTAAGCTCATCCAACAGAGGGTTTGGTTTTGTTTGCCTGCTTTTATTTTAGGTAGCCCTTGATTTATTAACCTTTAGGGAAAGGTAATGTCTAATGCAGTGTAACCTAAAATATGAAAATTCCATTTGGATCAATTTTTCTAGCTTTTGTTATCTGGAAAAGAAAAAAAAAGGAAAAAACCAACCCTCTACTTATCCCAGAAAAAAATAGAAAGATAAATATATTTTTTTCCTTATACTGTTGAGCTGCATCTTCCAATATCACCTTGGCCTAGGGAAGAAAACTTTCAAATGTGATGAGTAGTGCTCCCTATAAAAAAAAGAAAAATCTCCAGACCTTGAGTATTGTAGCAATAATTCTATTTTCTTTGGGAAATATGTGTCTCTTTAGCAATCTTAATCAAGACTTTTATTCCAATTAGAGGCTAATTTGAAAGTTTAAGTGTTGAATGCTCTTTCTGAAATTATAATTATACGTTAGTATGTCTTTTTATCTTTTTTGAGGGAGATTGATGGCAAAATAAATCTGAAGTAGTTTTTGTAGAGATGTCTGCACTGCTGAGAGTTTTCCTGGTTTACTGACAAAGGATCTGCTCATTTGGGCCTCTTATCCCTGAAATAACCTGATCAGAGATGGGTTTTTTATAACACAGATTTTCCACCAATCCATTGAAGGGGGGAAAAAGAGTTTGGAGTTAAATCAAGCAAAGAACTCCTGATGTACAGCTGTCACTTCCAGGCTGAAAACAAACAGAGCTGCTGGCAGAAACTAAGAAATCCCTGCCTATTTGGGCTCTTTCACCCATCCCTGTGGGCCATGCAATGTTCAGAGCATAAAATTCCCTGCTCCAGAAATGCAGGTGAAAATGCTGACAAGCTGAACATCAGGAATTGAGCTGGGAGAATGAAATCTTCTAATATTTTAATAAAAAGTGTGCTATGTATTTAGAACAATTTGCTTATGGAAAAGAATAAGGAAGATGCCTGGGAGTCCCTTGAAAAATTAATATGGAAGTTACATTATAATGCACTGTTAATATTTGAAAATTTTAAAATACATTCTGAAAGATCTTTTCAAATTTGAAACTGCAGATAGTATTAAAAAAAATTCATAGTCGTTGTTTAGACATATTTCTTATTAAATATTTCTCAGGTAAACTCTGCCTATTTTTAAAATGTCATGAAAAATTCTACTAAGGCTACCCAAAGAGGAGACAAAAAAAGGGGAACTGAAATCCATGAGGAGAAAGGTGAGGAAATCTGACTCTCAGGTAATGTCACCTGATAAAAATCCTCTAAACTCACCAGGCAGAGCTCTAAGGGAGAATTCAGTGTTTGGCTCTCAGTCCTTTCAGTACATTAATGATTATTATTAATTATCAGTAAGAGTGGACAAGCACCACAGTGAGAGAGCAAAGCAGGACACAGAATTTTGGTGTTTTCTTTGTTTTAAGCACAGCTCACCTGCACAACACATCCAAAGAGGGGTTTTCCTTCATGTATTCCAGTAATTCAGCTCCTTATAATGCAAGTGAGAGGATTAATAATTAGGAACAAATAGAACTGTAATTCTCCAAGAGTGTTTCCTGGTTTAGGTGTGCACTGTCACTCCTGTGGGTCTGGGTCACCTTTCCCAAATCTTTGCATTACAGGTTGTAGTGAGTAAAGCATTCAGGAGTTCTTAAAGAAATAAAGGGATTTCCTTCACCTTCCCTAGGGAAGAATGGGTAATTACTGGATAATTCCAATTTAATTCCCAGACCCTTGGGAGAGGGTGCAGCAGCATCTCCACCACGCCTCCACTTGGTGATTCTGCTGCCCACGTCTTTCCAGAGCCTGGAACTGGCTGAATCCACAAACCCCTGACAACAGGGTGGAAAATGTCCAGCTGGATGAGAAAAGGCAGCTCAGAGGGGTGACAGTGGAATGCAGATGAGCTTCCCCAGCGGCCTGAGCGTGGCACTGGGGGATTTTCTCGGGATGAATGTGACAAATGGCAAGTGCAGGTACAACCCCAGCTGCAGCCACCCCTCAAACAGACACAGGAGGGGCTGCTCTGAAGTCACTCCTTCAACCACTCTGCTCATGGCAAAAAATAAAAGATGGTGATGGGACTTGTGCTACTTGGAAAAAATGAGTCACATTTGCTGGGCAAGGAGAAAAAAGGTTTCCACCTATTTCCCCTCACCCCTCCTTTTATTTTTTGTAGTGAAATGCTCCCTAGAGGAATGATGGTCGTTGTCTCCTGTGGATCTCAGACAAAAGAGGCTGCTTTATCGATCTCCACTCCTTGCTGCAAAGTCACAATTAAAAATAAGTATTAAAGCTGATTCCAGCCCAACCTGGCACTCCAGAGCTGGCTGTGTACAATAAAAATCACCTCATGCTCTCCTCGTCAGGAGAGCCCTCCGTGATCCAATTTCAGAGTTCTGCAGTGTAATTGAAGGCTGCAGGAGGTTGCTCTGCACAAGCTCAGATTAGGATTTAGCTGAGAACGTGTCAGATGCAGCCACAGCTCAGCCCCATCTCCTGCAGATTTTGGGGAGGATCAGGACAAGGCTGAAGGTGAGAAGTCCAGCACTCTGCACACTCAACAATTAAGAGTGTTTAAATGCACCAGGCAGTGGATATGTGTTGTTTGTACATAGCAATTTCTTCTTAAAAAAATGGTATTAATCTTTTACAACGTTAACTCCTGTGCTCTGACAGCTTGGTTGGGTTTTCCTGGCTGGGAGGAAGGATGATAACACTGCCAGATGATCTGTCTCTGAGACAGGAAGATCATTCTCTGAGTACATAAACAGTATGAATATATATGCCATGAATATATTTATAAATATGGGCAGGGTAGGATCTGTTTAAACAGGAAAGGTCAGGATTGAGCCCTCAGGAATCTCATTTCAGACAAACCGAAGCCTGCACTTCTATCACTGTTTACATGTGCTCGCTCACATTTCACAGTGGAAATTGCCTCGATTAGAGTTTATTTTATTCTTTGCTTGCAACTGGAACTGAGGAGTTTTTAAATATATTGAGTTCTCAGGCCTTGGGACATTGCAGTGCAAGTTGTACCTTTGGAAAGCACCTCAGTCCTTGTGCAGTCTGCCCTGGAATCCAGCACCACCCCAGAACCCCAAAATTCCCAATTCTTCTGCATTCCTTTTTCAAAATGAGTAAATAGGCTGTGGTCTTATCTAGCTACTGATTTGTGGAGCTGCTGATCTTATATGCTTGGGTGGCAGATGGATGGTGCAAGCTGTAAAATACTAAGGCAAAGCAAAGGGTAGCCTGTGAGATTACTAATCAATTTTCCAAAGAACTGTCTTGCAGAAGGGCCAGCTGTAAATTGTTTCATATTTCTTTTTAATTTACACAAAACCATCTAAGGTGACCTGCTGGCATCTGTCTATGTTGACTTTCACGTATTTTATTGGTCTTTTAGCACTGCTTCTATTGCTCATCAGCTACTCTGAATGTGTCTGTAAAGTTTCCCAAGGAAAATAAAGATGCTTACGGTGGAGATGATTTCCCTCATTTTGGGACACATTACATTTATTAATCTAATGCTGAATCTCTTCATATTTCTGCTTTGGAAAGTGTGAATGGCAATTTAGGCTCTCTTGTGCTGGGTGCTCTGCTTCTTAATGGGACAGATCCTGACAGCCAATCTCATGCACTGGATGAAAGAGATAAAACATGGGCAAGAAAAATTATCAGCAGCCTCTTTCACAGATACAGAGCTGAGTAAGGGAAGAGCTGTTTAATTCACATGAAATAATCTGTGGCATGGTCAGGGGCTGAACTTTGATGTTGGGCTCTTCTTCTCAAGGCCAGGCACACACACATCCATCCTCAGTTTCAAAGGAATAAAGATGAATCTTTTTGGGAAAAGCCAGAATTAATTGAGAGGAAACAGAATTCTGCTAAATGGGAAATTTGAAAGTTACTGTTGATGGGAGAAACATTAAAAAAAGGTCTGTATATCACTTGCTTTTTCTAAATATTTCAAGTGATAGCAGCTTTGATTCTGGAGTGTGGGGAAGATGATCTGTCAGCTTCTCTAAAATTTGCTTTGTTTCTCAGAGAAGAAAAAAGGAAGTCTTGAAGTTTAAAAACAATAATTGAAGTTTGTTAATTTGCAGCTCTCTGCTTTTCCCTTCAAATAATTGCACTGTAACAGCTCAAGAGGGGTGTGTGATGGTTGCTGCAATAACACTTCTAATGAAGTGATTTGCTTTTGCTATTCATACATCTGAAGAAATCTCAGCAAAGCTTTCATAAAAGCTCATTGGACTTTTTTTTCCGTGTCTGCAACTCAACATCTGATTATCCCCTTTGTTATTTCCACCAGGCACTAATGGTGTTTCACGTGGCTTAAAAATTGAGGACAATATCCTCAGCTGCTCTGAGTGGGGAATCTGCCTGGGCTCCCTCAATTACACCCACAAGATTCTCCCTCCTACCTCAGACAATAAAACCCATTTATGTCAGCAGCAGCAAGATGCTGCTTCAACAGAAGGAAAATACCTCTTAAATGAATTTATTTTCTCTTTAATTTCCAATGTGACTGTAATTTTTTATAATAAGAGGAAAATCCTGGGTAGGACAAATGGTTTAAATATTTAAACACGGAGATTAAAACTGTTGTTGTGACTTTACTGAATCTGGAGAAGGCAAGCAGTGAGATGATAAAGAGAATTAGGGAAGACACCCAGCAAGCAGGAGCAGGAATTAGGGATGCCAAGAGCAAAGCTTGGTAACACATTCCTGAATCCACATTGGCTGGGAAGTTTGGATCTGTGATCAGTGACACCAGAACCTCAGGTGATTTATTCATAAAGGCTTTGCTTGGCTTTGAAGTCAGAGAGAATTTTCCCTTACTAAGGCCTTCAAGATGAGACCCCAGATGACAAAAGGCAGTGGATCAAGGAGGGTGTAATAAGTCAGTGAAATGCAGGATGTCACTGCTGCTCATTCAAAGTCATTTCCCAGTCCTTGGCCTAGGCTGGGTGCCAAGCAAAGCAAGGCCTTCATTAGGAATGAATCACAAATTTCACGAACTAAAGACAATCTTTAGCTCACTACATTTATGGGGGAAAACCCCCAACCCTCCCCCATGGCCAGACTTTAGCTGAATATTACAATATTTACAGCAAAGATGTAAACCTTGACAGGGGGCTGATAAAACTGTCACCAGCTCTTTCTTTGCCTTCAATACCCCAACCACACCAGGGAATCTTAATTTTTTATTGGACTTCAAGTCTCACTCCTAGCCCTGAAGAAGAAGAAGAGGACTAAAGGTCCCTCACATCAGGATGATAATGAAGGGTGTGTGCTTTCTTCTGCAAGGACCTTGTTAACTTGTTCAGGAGCACTTTTATTTCTTGCATGTGTCTGCTGCAATATCTACAGGAGCTGGAAAATGAAACCCCACTTCACAGCAAAGTAGTTCTTTTCCCTCTTTCTTTTCAGAGCTGCTCTCAAGGACAAGGGGTTATTAGTGGCCTTTCACTCTCCAGGGCAGGAACTTTTCAGGCTTCAGACATTTTTACCCTGTTGAGTGAATGCAATCCATTGAATTTCTTTATTGCTTTCATGTTGCTAAGGTCTACTTCGATTTTTGAGAAAATAATTAACTGCTACTCAAGCCAGGAGAATGAAACTGGAAGCGCAAGGGTAACACAAAGAAATCCTCAAATAACCTTGGAATAGTATGAGCTGATTTTTTATTTAGCTACCAGTTCTGAAAAATCGAGGGAAATCATTTTGGATTGGCTTTAACAAAACCATCTGAAACCCTTTTGAGCCAAAAGTAAAACTGGAGGTTTCCTTGTGAAATGAAATCATCCACTTGTTCCAGGCTTCTAAAAATGTTGAGATTGTCTAATATTCAATTTTTAAAAAGTGAGTACTTTTCATTTATTAAAACTTTAAAATTATTAGCTTGAACTTTTTTTTCTCTCCACAAATTGCATCACTCTTTTTCTGATTACATAAATAAATGCAACTGGCAAAGTTTTATTTCAGCAATACAAGTGGATTTATCTCTGTGTTTTTGGAAAAACAACAGGCAAAATAAGCAATTTTTTTTCTAAGAACAAATCTGATCAACAAATCAGAAAAGAAATGACTATATGTGCAAGGTAAAAAAAATGGGGTTTGTTAACAAGTCCCATATCCAGAGATTAAAAAATAATAAATATATGTTTAATTTGGTTGTCCCTGAAAAATTCGTGTGTGGACTGTGAAACAAAAGAGGAACAATTTTCCTCCAGCTGGAAGGAATGGTGGAGCACTGGGCACGTCCTTTTATTTCCGTAGGGATGCACTGAGGAACAGAGAACTCCGAGGAAGCAGAACATGATTTCATTGAGGGAAAATAGTTTTTTATTTGGAGGTGAGCAAAAGAGCATTGGACAAGTGCTGAAGATGCAATTCCAGCACATCCTGGCTCTTTGGAACATCTCTGGGTTCGTGCCATCCCCACTTATACCCAGGTACTGCAGATCTGTGCTGCAGCAATCTGGTATTGACAGGGATCTTTCTGCTGAAATCTGAGGAAAGGACAAGCCTTTCACTTCCCTTTAGCAAAGAAAAAATATTCTTAGTGTTGTTTCCATTATTGTCTAAAGGCTCAGGAACTGAAACATGCAGGTGGAAAAGCAGCAAGTTCAAATTATTCATTGTTCCTCTGAATTTGTGCATCTTTATTTCCATGTAATTTGAAATGCAAAAGGCACACACTGGGATGTCTCAGCCCAAGGAAACGAGACACTAAACAAGAAATGTGATCCGTGGAGCTGTGAGATACTGGGCAAGGGCATTTGGTAAACTGGTAACATTTAAAAAAATATTTCAAAGTTCTTTATTCAACAACATTGGTGAAAGTTCCCTAAGAATCCCCAGAGGTGTCAAAAGAATTTTAACAGGCAACGATGGGGGACAGCAAGAATTTGGCCATTAAATGTCCATACACAGATCATGGAAATGTCCAAAAATGAGCAGATGTGGCACCTCAAGGTCTGGTTTTGTGGGCATGGTGGTGTCAGCTCTTGGTTGGACTTGATGATCTTGAAACTTTTCCAGCCTCAGTGGTTCCATGATTCTGTGGGATGGGTCACTCAGGAAAAGGAAAAGTCTCTAAATTTCATTGACATTTGCAGCTGTCATAGCAAATACCTCTGTACTTTACAAATATGTTTTAACCAAACTACTCTTTAAACAATTAGATACATTTTTCTTATATTTTTTTTTAGTTACATAAGCAACTTCCTAATTCTTCCTGTTGAAAATCTAACAATGCTGGCTACATTTGTTGTCTTGCATTTTAAAAGTCTTAAAAATTTAGAAAATTTTACATTTTTTAATATAAAAGTACCCTTGAGCTAATAGCCTGCAAGTCAACTTCAAGAAACTAATGGTGCAGCCAGGGAAAAGCAGGTGTATTTGACTTTTCATCTTATTGAAAAGGTTCAAAATACAACCTACAGGAATTGATTTAAGTGTCAAAGTTGGTATTATAAAAAATGAAAATTAACTGTCAAAGAGTAAATAAAAGGAAGAAAAGATGTGACACATCTATTCAGTCCTCGCTAACACGAGCGAGGGTCACCTGTCCTGAAAGCAATATTGGTAGATGTTTATTTAATCATACTTGAAAGCCTTTTCTTCACAAAAAAAATGATATTTTCAATAAGCTACTCCAGATTTTAGCCATCCCTAGTGTTAAAAACCAGAAAGTTTGTCCTATTAAGATCCCTTTGGGATTATTTTTTCCAGGCAGCACAAAACCCTTTACTCGGGAAATTATCCTGAAATTATTTTATTGTTAATGCAAGATTTCTGGCCTCATTCTACAAAGGGCTTGGTCTCTGTCACTCCAATTTTCACTACACCCAGGCAGCAACATTAAAGAAAGTATCACACCTTTGGAGTGGGGAAAGGCCCTTGGGCAGGGTGGTGGAGCAGGAGCGGGGTCCGTGCTGGTGCTCAGGATGGCAGGGTCGGCTCTCAAACCACCCCAAACTCTCCTGGGGTTTGTGCTCCTCTCCCTCTTCCAGGCTGGCTGCAAACCTCAGGCAGGAAGGGCCCCTGAGCCTTCCTCCATCAGCTCTGCCAGGTCCTGACATCTCCCGTGGGTGAGGATTCCTCACCCCGTGAGCCCTGAGCTCAGGCCAGATGACCCCGAAACTCTCACACCAAACTTCATTTGACTTTGGATGTGCTGGCATTTGTGCAACCAAAAGGGCAGCTTTTATTGGGAGGTTTCATCCAGGGGAATAAATTAAATCCAGACATGTAGAATGTGTTTAAACCTTGGGACAGCAGAGACCGTTTGTAAATAGAGGCACTCAAAGCAGACAGTGTTTGGGCTGTAGTGGAGACATCAAGGGACAGCTTGGAAGATAATGCATTAGAATTATACAGCAATCTTGTCATCAGTGACCCAAGAGTGTTTACAGGACTCTGCTGAAGCTTTCTGAACCAAAGTGCTGTCCAAAATAACCTTGGCATGAACAAAACCAGGAGCAATTGACTGTCATTAATTATAGATTCTCGCAGAGAGGATATAGCTTTGTGCAAAATCAAATCATTCCAAAGCTCCACGGAACGCAGGCTGCTCTATCAGCAAATGTGGTCCTTGCTTTACCTTCCTCTCTGGGTGATTGGAGAGAGGCATAATGAGGTTATTGTGGAGGGAAGGAAACGGTCAAGGGCTCAGATGCCAGCAGGTCACTAAACTTTAACATCAGAACCACTGCAAATGACTGTGTGGGGCCATCAGCTGTAAATGTGACATGAAAAATGTTAAAACTTCAGTGTTCAGAATGACACAACACACCGGGTTACCACATAATCCAGGAGCTGAGCAGGAGCAAGTTTTCAATACCAAGGGAAAAATGATTCCATAGCAATGCAGCTGGTCTAGCACTCTGAAATGTGGGGGTTTTTAACTCAGAGTGTCACGGTGCTAAACTCTTTCATTGCCACAGACAGACAACAATTTGATGTAGAAAATGATGTTTAAAAATGCTAAACTGTGCATTTTAATGAATTTCATCTCAGAATAAAGGTTATCATGTTTTGTAAGAGATAACAGGATGGCAGGCCCATGGCAGTGGGCAGTGCATTGTCACCTGGCACAAATGTCATGAGAGAATAAAAGGTGAAGTATGTTCCTCTGAGAGATAGATCTCGCCTTTTTATATTTTAATATTATAGTCTGGTTTTGTTGGCATTATCAATGTTTTGCTTGGATTCAAAATAGCTGTTAAAATTGTCTTCCAAGGAGAAATTCCACATTTTGTTGAAATTTAGTGATACCATTTTATCCTGACACAAGAGCAGGTCCAGACTTAACTTGTTAAACCACACTGGAATTCCTGGAGGTTTTGAGCAGGGTCTATTGGGGAAGCCATCAATCAACCCCACTCGTTCTGGCCCAAATGTTTATCATTAAATTGTCCTCAGAACTATTTTTATTGTCTGCCACCTGACAATTGAAACCTGATTTTAGTTCCACCTCAGCTTCCTGCACCACAGCATCAGTTTTCATCCTCCTAATTATTCCAGACTGACATGTGCTGTGGATTATTTGCACTTGTCTGTAACTCCTAAAGAATGGCATTTAACTCCCAGCCACGATGGGAGGTTCAGCTTGCATTTTCTGCAGCTTCACAGTCTGATTTTAAATGTCCCATTACATTTTGGGAGTCAATAATAGTATATATATCCATATCTATATTTGTGTTTTTAATTTCTCACAAAGCAGCACTTTGCCACATCCCGCAGGTTCAGCAGCTGACCTAGGAAAACCTACACACATTCCCAGCCGTGGCTTGAGCTGAAATGAGTAAATCTTTTGTCTTTTCCTTCTTTCAGAGCTAATCAGCCCTTGCTTTGCCCGGGGTATATTTGCATAGGTCCACTGCCGCCACCAAGGCTGGATTCCACCTTGCTCAGATTCTTTATCTTCATTGTTCTTCCAGCACTTTGCTTTAGATCAAACTCATGGCAAACCTTTGTGAAAGAATATTTTTTGTGAAAATATTTTCATTCCCAGTCCTTATAGCAGGAAAATTCTTAGTCAGATTCTCCTCTTTCTAGATTATATAAATAAAAAGTGTCTTTGGATACAGCAGGTGGTGTTACATTAATTAGTACTGTTACAATAATTACTAATGAATTATCATCTCCTCAACATTCCTAGCAATGTGAATAATGAAATATAATGGGGTATTGGGTTGAAGTGGTATAATTGTGTTGAAAGCTCAGAGCTAAACCAGATTATCAATAAAGAAAAAGAAAATGAGGCTGTGGTGACCTACACAAGCTGCAAATTAGCCCAAAAATGGTGTTTTAATGAGATCCATGTGATCAGGAGAGTTCTAGGCAGGAGAAATTTCCATCTAAGGTAGATTTTTCTCACAAAAATTGACTCTCAAGTAAACTGCTGGGTTGGAATTCCCCCAGAGTGCTGGTCTGGCACACAGGACATCTGTATATTTTGAGCTCTGTATATTTTGATCTCTTCCTTCACAGCTGCTTTATTTTCTCTGCAAAGCGATGACTTTCATACATTCTCTAATTTAATTTTTTTTTTTATTTTGCATCTGACTTCAGAGCAGTTACTGTGGAGCTCTACAATTCTGTGTAAGAACACACCCAGCATAGTCAGGGCTCTGATTTTCCTGGCCCCCTGGTGCACTAATAGGAGGTGTTATGGCTTCTATAGAGTGCAGTGCTGAAATCAGCACCAAGCACACCCTGAGTGCTCAGATTTAAATTTTATTTATAAATTTTTATAAATTTATAAAAATTTTTTTTTAATAAATTTATAAAAATTTATAAATAAAATTTAAATCTGAGCTCAGATAAACCCAGATAAAACACAGCTCCACGAGAGCTGGCTTCAACATGCTGGCTATTAGTGCCTGGCAGTAGATAAATATCAAATATTAATATTTTTATTAACTGAGAATTCGGAAAGTAATCTAATTAGCAGCCTCATAAAGAAAAATATTTGCCGAGGAATTAATCACACCTTGCGATAGTTCACTCCATTAGTTTTGACATCTTCATCTGAGGGAGCTGCCTCTGCACCCCGGTCTGGGCACCATTAAATGCAATTAATTGGGAGGAAACAGCTGCTGTTGTATCATTTGCTATGACCAAGACAGAGATGTGATTACAAAGCTCTTTGTTAGAAATATTTTCCAGACAAATTCTGATTGCTCTGGAAGTCAGCGGGCTCCAGCAGGAGAGTGTTGGGAAATATGTTCTCCCCAGGATGGAGACAGGGAGGGATTTCTCCTCTCTCTGCTGGCTTTAGACCACCCCTTGAGCTTGCTCATGGCTTGGGGTCGTCACAGCAGCTTGATGGGAGTGGAAATGATGGTTGTGAAAAGGACAGATATTTTCCATGTTTGGAACAGAAGGAACTTGCATGGTCATGTCTCAGCAAACAACAGGAAAACAAAGGGATGAGGCATTTCCAGCCCACCCTGTGCAAACTCTCACGGTTCTTACCCAGAATAGACATTAAAGTCAATTTTCCAGACTGGTTTTAAGACACCCAAGTGATGAGATACCCTGAGGGGTATTTTTTTTATGATACTTCTTTACCTCCTGTCCTGATGTTCAACCTTCATTTTTCTTTTTCTTGCTCTTCATGAAATTACCCCAGGTTATGAAATTAAGCACATTATATCATTTAATTGCTCTCTTCTCTGACTCTGCATCTTAAAAAGCAGCAAAAATACCAGCAAAATTGAACTAACAGATGTTGTAGTTGAAATAAAGCAATGCTAATTATTTATACTTTATGAAAAAAAAATCCCATTTGTAGGTTTAATGCTAGATCACATCTAAATATTGCTGATAATGGAATAAAAAACCTTTATAGACTGTAGGTGTTATTGATTTGATTTTTCTTGTTCACAAAGAGAAAATCAGTTGTAGATTTTAAAGGAATTGTTTGAGGTCCTGAAGAGGGAGGGGACAGAAAGTCCCTGCTCCTGCTCATCCGTTTGTCCTAAATCTGACTTCTCTCCTTGTAATGCTCCAAACTAATTCAGGAATGTTTGGATGTTTGGATGAATCCGTGTCAGACACAGCCTGCCATGATCTAAGATGTGTTTGTGCTTCTGATTACAGCAGGAGAACAATAAAAACTAAACACCTCTAAAGCCCTGAGGCAAAACCTGGAGTAAGTGGTGTTAGATGAGGATGAGTTTAAACAAAACCAAGATGTTTGCAGGAGATGACGGGGAAGATCCAAGGAATTATCTTCCTTGCCAGGCTATAAAATTAAGTGGAAAGAAGCAGCCATAAAACACCGAGGAGGAAAGGTGGTTTCATTTCTGTGCTGGTTTGTAGAGCTTTTAAGCTGCACACCTTTGCTCCAGCCCTACCCAGCACGTCTGCTGCCAAAGATAGAAGGTGATTTAAATTTCCTGCAGGCTCCCCAGCCTTTCAGCATCACTGATAGCAGAGCAACAGCAATCCTCACCTCCTGCCTCCTGCATTTGCTCCCAGTCTCTTTAGTGGCTCATATTCGTGTTTTTCCAATAATGAAGGCTTTCTGCTGATAAAACTCTTACATATTTAACTGGCATTTTCGAGCAAATGCAGTCTCCTCTTCTAAACTTCCAGGCAAGACAAGCGAAAAAGAGCCCAATTTAAGGGAAGGAGACTCAACCAGATGGGTAAAATACGTTCACTGTGTGCCTGCACTAAAATGAGGGGAGATATAAAGCAGCATGAATTGGTCTTCTAAAAACATCTTAATGCAGTCTCTTCACTGTCCTTTTGCTTTTACAATCCTTGAAAAATGTTGCGATGTTTTTGGTTTTGTTTTTTTGTATTTTTTCCCCTCTGGCTGGAAGTCAAGCCTCCCTCCAACCTCAGCTGCTGTGTCCTGGGAATTTTCAGGACTGTAAAAGCTCTCCTTGAGAAATTTTGCCTTCAGATTGCCAGAACCACCTCCTTCCCAGGGCTGCTGAAACCTGGGCTTTGGAAAAGGGGGCAGAACTTTGTGTCTACCTTCAAACACCCAAACAAAAGGCCTAATTCAGTGTCATGCTGATGAGCTCTTCAGGCCCTAATGAGGGCACTCAATGAGCCGCCCTCAGGGCTTCTGAGGAGTGGAAATTGAGGCAATCATTCCCCAAAAAGTTGCCTCAAAAAGCTTTGATTGCTTGGTGGAAGCAGACTCTGTAAAGCTTCCTCTCTCCCTGGGCTGTAGGGATGTAAAAGCACATTACCCAGACAAGGAGGTTTTGATGGGGAGCCCAAAGTACAATTCCTTCCCAGCAGGAGTTCACCCTGATTTTTTCTCCTCAGGAAAAGCCAGGTCTGAGCGCTGTTTGGGGTTTCGCACTTGTTGGGAATGCTGTGAAAAAGAAACAACCAGGGCGGCCTGGGCTGCTTCCCTCAGGCCTTCATGTGATAAACGCCAATCACTCGCTTTTTGAAATTTATGAAAATTTAATAAAGAATAAAAATTGGTTACAAAAATATTAATACAATAATAAAAGTTTAAAAAGTTTTCAGAGACAGGACAAATAATGAGACAATAAGAGCAAAGAAAGGTAGCCCGGGACCACCGTCCCCTCTCCTCTCCAGACAAAGGCTGTGAAGGAGAAGGGCCCCGTTAGGGAGAAGCCTCTCTATTTTTGAGGACAAACTTTAATGATTATGCATACTTTATCTAAGAAAAGCCCGTTTGCCAAGAGCCTTTTGCAAAACCCCTGGCGTCCTGGAGTCTGGCTTAACCAGGTAGCTTTTGTGGATTCAAGGAGATCTGCATCTTTCCCTCTGAAACATCCAAGAGGGGTTTTAGTCTGGCTTGTTGTAATTGTTCTCTCTGTGCAGAAACCTCCGGGTTATCTTCTCTTTTCTCTTGAGCTAAGGACAATACCTTACACACAATTCTTACTTAGATTCAATGTTAAAAACTACATTTACTATATTATTTAAAATGTTAATATTGCATAACTTTTCTACCTAGCATATTACATATAGTAAATATCTGCGTAGAGCCACACACACAATATGCCTTTTTCACACTTCAGGTTCTCTCTGAGGCCTGGGGTCTGCAGAGAACCAGCAGAGATTTCTCTGTGAGCACCCAGAGAAACGTGGAAAGCTCAGAATCCTCTCCAAACCATTTTCACAAAAACAACCGGTGATAAATGATAACAAAGGAGTATGGAAGATTTTTTTTTCTCCCCTTAAATCACAGGAGTACCCTTGGTGCAAGAGACCGATATCTGTTCTGCATCAGAAGAATGTGGGCTGACATAAATAATATTCTGAAATCTCATCAAGGCCCGAGTTCTGGTGCAGAGATTTCCCCATTTCCTTGGATCTGAAGCAAATCTGCTGGAATCGGAGGGCAGGCTCCAAGATAAATGCCAGGAGATCCAGGCCAAGTGAGAAGGAACAGAGAGGGCAAAGTACAAGCTGGCCCCAGGGAGCAGGGAAGGGAAAAGAAGCTCAAAAATAACATTGAAAAATGTTTTATATTTTTTTTTCCTTTCCTATCCCTACCACTGAACACGCCAACAAAAAAAAAAAAGGGTTCCCGAGGGATGGTCGGAGGAAAGATGATTGTAGAAACTTCACAATGCTTTAAAATGCGTTTTATTTCACCCACATTCATCTGAGAGACTGGGAGAAAGAGATAAGGAGAGGAGATGAAATGGTTCGGGGAATAAAATATTAACATGTACACAACATGTCAGAAGAACAAATAATGGAATATCTGATATTTGACTGTTTTGAGCTTCGTGATTCCCCAAAAGCATTTTATTTGCATTAATTAAATGTACACTAATAGGCTTCACTCACTGTCAGATTTTAAGGAATTTTAACAGCTTAGGCGAGAGGAATCAGCAATATTCACATAGTGGCATGAAAAGGAAATTCTCCATTTTTCACTCTTTTTATGACATTTCACTATTTCTCATAAGAAAATTTAGGAAACATTCAATGTGGTTCTTGAACCTACTCAGTTATTATTTTTTTTGAAGTATTAAAAAATATCAGTAAATAATAGTTGTTACTGAGGAAGACTGTCTCTACCTGCCTGATGACACACAAAACTCTCCAGAGGACATATATTAATGCAATTTAAAATTATAATTTTGTATGTGCTGTTCATTTGTACATGTGTTTTCATATATCAAGCTATGACGCAATAAAATTCACTTTAATTTTCCATTTCTCTTGGATGCAATGACAAAGTTAGGCTGATTCAGCACACCAGGAATAATTTTGACACTTGCAGTTACCAGATGAGGTTTAATATAGGAATTCAAACTGTCAGGGGAAATCTGCAAGTGTTTGCAGATTCATGGGTTTATCCATAAATGTTTAAGAATTTGCAAGTATTAGAGGCCCATTTTCAAATAAAATTATATAAAAAAGGAAGTAGAAGAAGAAGGAAAAATACATTTTAATCATTAGGGGAATGAAACACAACAGATACACATAACTAAAAAGTCTCCTCACTGATAGTAAAGCTGAGGCACAGAAAGAGCTTTGTTAGAAATATTCCTGGTTTCCTGTTTAGTGGTTATATTCCTTTGTGAAGCTGTATCTGTGTGCACATCTGCATCTCCCCCTCCCAAAAGCAGCCTGGTTTCAAGGCTGAAATGTTAAATTCTCTCCCTACAACATTTCCCAGGTGGGTCCACTCTTGTAAAGCGCTTGAGAAAATACCAGATTGGGGTTTTGGAGAAAAAAAATGTGCCAAATGGGGAAATGAGGATAAAAACCAGCGAGGTTCTGAGCCCTGGCCCCAGAGTCACAGCATCTTATTACAAGAAGCAGCCAGAAATAAATGGGAAGCTGCTCCTGCTTTTGTCTTCTCCAAGATTTTCTCCAGGATCTGTCATCCCTGCATCAGTGGGATCCATGCTCCCCTGTGGGACCAGGTGGCTGCTCCTCACAAACACGTGATAAATGATATTATCAAAAGCTGCATAAATAAAAAATCAACACCAGAACGTATTTCAGGGTGTGTTAAAATATAAAGAGGGATTTGTGCTGGGAAGGGGGGAGCTGGTTGGACATTAGCAGGGGATAAATGAAAGGATTAATGCCTGGGGGTTGTGGCTGGGGCTGACAGTGTTTGCTGCAGGAAGAGGTGGCCTCAGGATCTCTCTGCATTCCCAAGAATGATGGAAAAACACCATTGTGTCTCTGGAGATGTTTCCCACTGGAACACACCTTCCTCAAACCTGCCTGGTGCTCCTTTGTGGGGAGTGCTGTTTGGGGGGTAGTTTCTCTTGGAAAAGGCTGGTGGAATCTCCACACTGCCGAGTGTGCAGCACATTTCATGGAATCATGGAAGCATGGAATGGTTTGGGCTGGAAGGGATCTGAAAGCCCAACCAGTGCCACCCCAGCTATGGCAGGGACACCTTCCACTGTCCAAGAGTGCTCCAACCCAGCCTTGGACACTTCCAGGGATCCAGGGGCAGCCACAGCTTCTCTAGGAATTCTATTCCAGGGCCTCCCCACCCTTACAGGGAGGAATTTCTTCCCAATATTCCATCTGAACCTCCTCTCTTTCAGTTTAAAGCCATTTAAAGATCTCCATTCCAGATCCAAAGCCTGGCATAGAACTATCAGGTCAAGGTTAAAATTTTGCTTAACCTTGAGGATAGACTTTAGAATCAAAATAATAAATAGCTTAAAGCTCCTCCTAATTGTAACATTCCCATCATGAGACAACACACACAATTTAAGTCATAAAGTAATTTTTTTCCTAAATTATTTAATTTTTAATATTGGTTTTAAAACAAAGGTGGTCTTTGCACAGAAAACCTGTTTGCAAATGCTTCATGAGTAGCAAAAAATGTGGGGGATGTCTGACAGAGGTGAAAGCAGCAACACTGGCTCAGTGTTTTATATTTCATCTAAATTTTCTTTTGGTGTTTATACAGTGCTACGACTCACACATTTCAAGCACTAAGTGCAAATCATTTCTCTTCTACCACTGAGTGTTCCCATTCATCATCTGCATTACCCTTTCCTGAAGCAGGCAAAAAATAAAAAACGTTTAAAAAAACAGCCATGCTGAATCACTATTTTTTTATGCTCTTGAAAAGAAGGAAAAAAACCTTTTTGTGTCAGGACAAGAGGTGTTGAGATTAAATCATGGGGAAGATGATTCTGCTCAGGCATTACAGAATTTTTGGGAAGTAGGATTTTCATAAACGAGGAAGGATATTTGGCTGATCAAATCTTAGGGAGGAGAGATGGACTTGATGACTCTTGATTGCGTGACCTTTTCTTAAATGATGCCCCCGAACCCATTTTTTTCCCAAAATGTGATGCCAAATTACCCTGAGGAAGCTGAAGGGTTTGTAGGCAGAAATGTCCAGTTCATCATTTTAAAAAAGGGCACTGAAAATGGAAACCAAAGAAAAACCGATTTTATAATATAAATACATATACAAATATGAGATTCAAAATAGCATTTTGAGGTCTTATCATTTTGCTAAGGGATCCTTCTGCATCATGGAAATTGTTCAAAGGTTGGACTGCTAAATTCTGCTAATTTTGAGAGGTCCCATGAGAAGGAGACCTCTCAAAATAGATCAGAAATGAAAAAAAAAACCCAAATTAAATCCTAGGTATTCAATAAATTGTTGTCTATAAGCAACAAAAGTTTACAAAGGGACAAGGTCCTGTGTTCTTTAAAATGTGGTTTGTAGGGGTTTTTTTTGTAATATTGTTATATTTAGATTGTTTTAGAACAGCAGAATTATTGCCAGTGGAGGCAGTTTTGCCCTGGGTAGGGCACACAAGGTGGAAATGCCTCCAAAATCCTCAGAGGATGCCGAGTTCTCCCCTACTTTTATCTTTGAGTGGCTTCCCTTTGCTGACCACAGCTCCTGCTCCTGCGATTTGTGGCTTGAGCCATTTCTGGAAGGGGTTGGAAAGGAGCAGGAGGAGGATCAGACACAAAGTCCCTGCAATCAATGATTTTCCTCTCAACCTCAGGTAGTTCATGTTTTATTTACAGGCACAGTTGCAGCCTTGTCAGGAGCCATTTGAGAAGGCACAGGTTAAAAGGAAATTAAAGCAGCTCCGGTCTTCAGGAAATGCTCTCCTTGGGTATTGGTCACCACTCCTGCAGATGTTGCTCCTCCAAGGCACTGGCAGATGCCACCTTCAGCACCCTTTGCATCTCCCAGGCAGTCATGGATCTGCATTCCAGGGCTCCTGATGAAAATTAGACAATATCTCGCATTTTGAAAGTGAAACAATTTTGAATATCTGAATATTTTTTGGGATATTTGTATCTTTAACCTAAAGGAGGTTACCTTTCCACATCCCGTCACTGTTCTCACTTGCACTGCTCCTAAAGCATGAAAAATGAGAGCGAAAAGATGAACCAACTGATATCTCATGGAGAAATGGGTCTGTTACAAACAAAGGTTGGGCAAAATCAAAGTCTTTAATTTGTTGAAAAAGTGTGTGAGACAATCTCAGAAAAGTCAGAGAAGATGTGAACAAAGTTTCCTCCAGCAAAATAGAAACTACAGGAGATATGTCAGTGACTTGCTCCCTGTAGGAGCATCCAGCTTTATGGTGAATTAGGAATGCTGAACACGGACAATTAGGAGGTTCATTCTGCTAAATTGTTTTAATTATTCCTGGCAGAGACAGAACAATTCTATAAGAGTTATTTATGATTTTTTTTAATTAATTGAGGAATTTAAATGAGGCACTAGAAACAATGGAGCACTTGATTAAATATGCACAGTGCAATTGGCAACTGAGCCCTGGAGCTGCAGGCTGTGGTTGTCCAGCCTGGATGGCTTCCATGCTTTTCCTGCACAGGAATTTTAAACATGTAATGCATCCGTGCTCATAAATTTCACAGAGGCACAGAAGGGTTTGGGTTTGAAGGCACCTCGAAGATCATCTCATTCCAAACCTCCACCATGGGCAGGGAACCTTCCACTCAAAGGGTTTCACTTGATGATGCTTTGCTTGAAGGTTTCAAATCAAGTCTCTGATGCACTGATAAATTCTTGGAAACCCCCATACATGTTGCAGATGAGATTTTTCAGGAGTATCTGGAATTTTCCTTGGTCTGTTTCCAACCCAAGTGAAAAACCAATTGATTTTGGTGGGAGCAGAATAAGGGCAGTGCACTTCTGATAATGTCACCCTCTTAAAAAGATGGACTGACAACAGTGTTGGGGAGAGTTTTATGACAAAAAACATTCACATCTTAAATGTGAAGCCCTAATTTTTGAAGGTCCCTTGACCTCATTCAGCATCATTTCTTGTCCAGTGAATTGCCTAGACTTCTAATTCTCAAACACACAATTTTCAGTGTATAGTGGAAAATAATCAAGATTTTAATCCTGTTCAGCCAGGTTGCCTCATACAACCTCACAACCCTCTTCTTTCTAAACCAAAATAATCCCATTATTAGTGGTGAAACAAAATTAGAGAAGAGCAATTCTGTTTCTAAAGAGCTTAAGAGCTGAATAAAAATATTCCTATGATTCCAATCCCCCTTCAAATAGTTTTTGTACCATTTAAAAATTACGTCATTCAAAAGCTGCAGAAATATTTTGGAGTAGAACATTGCCTTACAAAATGCTGCAGGGTAGTGCAAGGTGTAAAGCTGGCAAGGAGAGAGGACTTTGAGCTCTGAGAAAAAGAAGTGTTGGTAGAAAATTTTGGTGTTTGGATGTTTAAGGTTAAACAGAGCAGAAAAGAATTAAAAGGGTAGAAAATAGAAATTTCAAATAGAAAATAGAATATGGAGGAAAAGAGGAAAGAGAGGAGAGGGGAGGAGAGGAGAGGGGAGGGGAGGGGAGGGGAGGGGAGGGGAGGGGAGGGGAGGGAGAGGAGAGGAGAGGAGAGGAGAGGAGAGGAGAGGAGAGGAGAGGAGAGGAGAGGAGAGGAGAGGAGAGGAGAGGAGAGGAGAGGAGAGGAGAGGAGAGGAGAGGAGAGGAGAGGAGAGGAGAGGAGAGGAGAGGAGAGGAGAGGAGAGGAGAGGAGAGGAGAGGAGAGGAGAGGAGAGGAGAGGAGAGGAGAGGAGAGGAGAGGAGAGGAGAGGAGAGGAGAGGAGAGGAGAGGAGAGGAGAGGAGAGGAGAGGAGAGGAGAGGAGAGGAGAGAGGAGAGGAGGAGAGGAGAGGAGAGGAGAGGAGAGGAGAGGAGAGGAGAGGAGAGGAGAGGAGAGGAGAGGAGAGGAGAGGAGAGGAGAGGAGAGGAGAGGAGAGGAGAGGAGAGGAGGAGAGGAGAGGAGAGGAGAGGAGAGAGAGAGAAGAGAAGAGAAGAGAAGAGAAGAGAAGAGAAGAAGAGAGAGAAGAGAAGAGAAGAGAAGAGAAGAGAAGAGAAGAGAAGAGAAGAGAAGAGAAGAGAAGAGAAGAGAAGAAGAGAAGAGAAGAGAAGAGAAGAGAAGAGAAGAGAAGAGAAGAGAAGAGAAGAGAAGAGAAGAGAAGAGAAGAGATACAGGAAGTGTAACAGTGAAAGACTGGACAGACTATTTTACTTTTTGAAACTGTTGTAGAAAACTTTTATGGAATATTTTGGCTTTGTTTTCCTGGTCATAAAAGTTTTAAACCAAACCAACATCCAGCACTGGAGGAGGATGCACCTTTCCATTTCACCAGTTTTATTTTTCTCTAATCATCAGCTTTAGTAGCAGTCTTCCACTGCCCCCCAAAATCTAAAACTCATAAAATCACTGAGGTCTAAAAAAGAACTCTTTGGCTTCTCTGGAGCTGTGCTGGCTGTTCCAGGCTGTTTAATCTGGGATCCAAACGTCCATCCCAGTGCACAGTCCATGAACAAGATCACATCCTCCTGCCTATGGATCCATCCCCAAATCCCTGCAGCTGGCATCCCGTGGGGGCTCAGGGCTGCCCTCTCCTCTCCCACCATCCAAAAGTCACCAAAGCCACCACACATTTCAGGGTAGCGTTGGTGGGTTTGGGTTTTTTTGATGCTGATTTATTTTTAATAGAGTAGAACACTTTATTAGACAGTTGTGTATAAGAAACTTTGTGGCAACAACAAATGTTTAAACAAGTCAGATTTCTCAAAATCTAATAATCTCCAGCTAGGAAGCAAGAAAGACACATAAAACTTGGGGGCTGCATAAAAACTCTCTGCAATGTCTAGTCCACCACTGGATTTTTGCTCCTTTTCTAACCTTAGGGCATGCAGTATTAGCTAATGGATATTAAACTAGATATAACCCAGTGGAGAAGGCTTTTCAATTTTATATGCAGCAGAAAAAGTGAGTTTTCACACAGAATTTATATTCCTTGCTGAATTGGAGTCCATTTGCCTTTGATCATCATAAAGAAATATAAATCAGCTGTAGCCTTCCTTTTGATTATTTACCATCTCCCACAGACCCCTTAGGCAGAAGAGACTTGTGTTTGCTCTTGATTAATTTGCTGTTGTATTTTTTAAAGGCGTGTGCTCGTTGTGGATGTTGTGGCAGGAACATGAGGGGATTTTTTAATGCTGGAAGCAGTGGACAAGTCACATCGTTTCCTCTTATTAGTCCCATTCCAGGAGAGGTGCAGACAAGCCATAAAACCACCAGGCTTTAAACAAATGAGGTGGGAAGTGGTGGAGATGAGGGGGTTTTATAGAGCAGCTATTATTTCACATTTCTACTGAAAAAAACCCTCCACTGTAATTTCTCAGCATTGCTCATAGGCACTGTAAAACCCGGAATTACTTGAAGTTAACCCACTGCACATTAATTAGAGATTGCTTGGGCTAAGCTAGACTTTTCTGGAATCTTTTTAACATATGGGAGGGAAAAAAAATCTTTACAAAATTCAGCTTCAGAGAGAATGTACAGAAACTGTTGCCTCCTTCCTGCTAATTTACAGAATCCTGTAAATCCTGGGTTTTAGAGAAAACCTTGCGAAATGAGAAAGGCAATATTGCATTGTAAGGATGAGAAAGTCTCTTTTTTGTTTGATGAAAGAAGGTGGGTGAGTGCAGATGGAGACAAGGAGTGGGAATTAATGACAGGGAGCATCCAGCTGGATCTCAAACCCCGAGGCTGAAGGGCTCAAGGCCACCTGACACAGGAAATATTGTCCCAAAAATGCCAGCCCTGCTTGCCTCAAACCACAGAGTCTGAGCAGCAGAGTGAAAGAAGGAATTCTGCATTTATTTCACCCCAAAATCCTGGAGCTGGAGTTGGTGTTTGTGTCCCAGACTTCTGCACACAGAGCTCCTGCTCCTGGTGCCTTTGGTTGGGAAATTCCATCACTTTTCCTCATTCCAACCATTGTAGGTGACTAAATATTGAGTGGCTTTGGGTTGGTTGGTTTTGTTACTCAACGTGGGCAGAAACACTCTGGGTTTGAATTCAAAATTCAAAATTTCGAATTTTGAAATTCACCCAGGCTGAATTTCACTGCTAATTCCAGCCCCGGGCCCCTGGCAGGAGATTGACCAGAAACCAACATTTGCTTTCATTGCTGTTTTTCTGTGTTCATTGTTTCATCCCTTGCAGGCCCACATGAATCACCCAACCTGAGCTTTCAGGATCAGCCCTCAGAGTAAACTATAAAATGTCCCAACCCAAGGCTCACATCAGACTTTTGTTCCCAAATCAAGGCTTTTACTTTAAGCCTCATTGAAACAAACTAAAAAAAAAAAAAAAATCCTATATTTTTCCTAATTTGAAGCACTAAATACATTCCAAATTGCCTCCTCTGCTATCTTTTTAACATCAAAAAAAGCCTCCAGATGGTAAATGTGTTGACCACCCTTTCTGAATTGCTTGGCAATGCCTGGGAATTTCTTTTCCTCTTAGCCACTGGTAACTGATGTAGAATAGAGAAGAAAATGAGTGAACAAAGGATAGATGGGTGGATGGATGGATGGATGGATGGATGGATGGATGGATGGATGGATGGATGGATGGATGGACAGGGATGGATGGAGGGATGGATGGATGGATGGATGGATGGATGGATGGATGGATGGATGGATGGATGGAGGGATGGAGGGATGGGCAACTACAAATTGTTTGAATATGATTATCACTCTTCAGTTTTATATGAATCTCTTATAATCAATGGTAAAGATCAATGTTGTTGAAAGAAAGAATGTTTTAGGGAGTGCAATTAATTTTTGCAGTGGTTACCTTGAAATTAGAAAAGCCTCTTCTGCCTTTCCCAGGTCTGTAATTAGGATTTTGCAAGCTTGGCTTTGAAAAAAGATCAGAAAAGAGAGTGGTGTTATATATACACTCCCAAGCTGCATGCAAGGAATAAAAATGTTATTCTTGGCCACATTGTTATCACTTAAGACAATATTAATGCATCCAATGTTATTAAAATGTAACTATTAGTCGATATATTGATGTTGCTGACTGTCCAAATTTACTCCTGCAGAGTTTAAATACTTGAGGGCTGCTTTACTGTTGGCAATAAAGATATTTAAAGTGCAGGAAAGTGACACATATTCAGAAGCATTTTATGAGGTTAATCTAGAATATTTAGGTTAAATTAAGTTAAATCTGGTGAAGGTGAATGAGTAATTGATAAAGGAATGTCCTAAAGCAAGAGTGTGGCCTTCAGCTGGTTCTTATGTCACTTTACCGTGGTACTTATCAGGGTCCTTTATTCTCACGTGAAGCTCTCAGACATAATTTTAAGGAGGCTTTTTGAAGTTCTCCTTAGACACCAGTGACCATCAGGAATGTGGGAAGGGCAGCTCAGATTTTGGGAGTCAACAGAAACACGTGTAAGAGCCAGGCTGGTTTTGCTCTCCTCTGGAAAACTCCTCCTTGGTGTTGATCAAAACTTTATTTGAACTATCAAAACTCAAATGTGCAAAAACAGCCTGGAAATCTCTTGAGAAAAGAAGGACTTCTTGTTGACAAAAGCAGTGGTTGTGCTCCTTGCTTTTGATTCTGACAGGAGAAGCTCCAAACCATTAATTCAAGTAGTGCTGGATTTTCCTTTGGCACTGCTGTCCCTTGGGAGACTCCGTGCTGTCACATTGGGAAGGTTCTCTAGGAGTTAAAACATTGCATTTATATTTGAAGTACAGTCCCTCACCCCAAATATTTGCAAATCAAGCAGAGCAGACTACAGAACCTGTTGTTATCTCATTTCTTCTCCCTTTTTTTTCTTTAATTGAGCCATTAATTCCAATTTTTCTATTGTGCAGGCCAACGACTGCCCAACCTGCTGCTCATTCGTTCTCTATGAATACATTAAACTATTTAATAAAGCTAAACATAAAAATTGGGAGCTGTCACAGGGATTTTGAGGAAGGATTTCCAAGCTGGAGGTTGCGTTTTGCCAGCGGATGTGTGCTCTGTGTGTCAGACACCTGCCTCCACCAGCAGCAAGAACAAAATCCTGCAGGGTCAGCTCTGACGGTGCTGCTGCTGCTCTGCAGTTCCGTGGTGACAGTGATAGATCTTCAAACAAATTGGTGCTTAGGTTCCAGGGGGAAACTCCTCAGCAGAGTGCAGCACTGCCAGGAGGGGTCAGAGGCAGAGCCTGATCTGTGCCACCGCGCTGCCACCGCCACCCTGGCACTGTCACCCTGCACAGGGAGTGCCTTCCTCCTCCCCCTGCCTCAGTGGCATGGATTTGGTGCTGAAATACTGCCCCAGCCTGCTCTTAGAAACATTTTAGTACATGTTTAGTGCTTTTTCTGCTCGTGTGGGAGACAGAAAAAGGGGAAAAAAGAGGAATCCCATCACACAGGGACCTGTTTGTCCTGTCCTCACCAGCCCTTTGTTGTGCCACAGGCCAACACCAACAAAAAAGGAAATAGATAAATTAAATTATCTTATCTAAGCAAGATATTTTCAGAGAGACCACCCTGAAGAAAAACAGGATGAGGACATCCAGTCTTGCAACAGATCAGAAGATCTTTAACTGGCCAAGGGCTCCTACAGGCACCAATAATTTGTGATGTCCTGAGGGATACAGGGAATTATTGGGAAGCCTGATTTTGTGGCCCACACATCCAGGGCACTGAGATCTGCTCCCCCCCTGCTCCAGGTATTTTTTGAAATAGTGCCAGGCTGCACACAACTTTCTGATAATAATGTAAGCAATGAATTGGCCATCACCAAAAATCTTTCAGTCTTTAATCCAAAAAGCATCAGAGATCCAAGCAGGAAATTCATGGACTAATTGAAGGTGTTGGCTGTACCTAGGACAGAGATATTTTGTCTTTGCTGAAAAGATAAATCTGCCATCAATGCAAACACCAAATGTGCTATTGCCAAGTTCCAACAGCAAAATGAGGCTGTATTTCCTTGTGCTCCTCTGGAGCAGCTGTACTCAAGTGTTGTTATCCATGAAATTCAGCATCACTGCAGCAAACAGAAACAGAAAATCCTAAGATTGAGTGCTGTAGGAACTGTGCTGATTGTGAGATCAGGGCTTCTCTGACACTGTCCCATCACTCACCACGGAGAACCTCAGCCCTGGGGTAACCTGTGCTCCCAGGGTCTCTAAAAATCCAGTGCTGTGGGAAGAACTGCTCTCAAGGGCAGGAAAACCCATCGTTTCTTGCAGCTTTTTGAGTTTCTCACGAAAGGACACAACCCCAGTTTGTAATTTGCGAGCTGTTTGTGCTGATTCCCATCCATTTGGGGTGAGGCTGCTGCGGGTTCCGCAGAGGTTCCGCGGTGGGTGCGGAGGGAGTTGGCAGCACCAGAAATCCGCGGTGTGAGGTTGTTCCAGGCTGCTGCAGCCGCCCCCAGCTCCAGCTGCCAGGCTGTTTACTCACATCCACTCTCGATTGCTGCCTTCTCCTGCAGCTCTAGATGAGAGCCTGGATCCCCTCGCCTCATCACCAAGGAGCTCTGGAAGCGCAGAGGCCGCCGGAAATTGTGATTATTTTGACGAGGGGATCACAGCAAACCTCTGTGCTCTCCCGGAGCAAATCACACTTGATCGTGCTAATTGAGAGGTGCATTTCATTCCGCTGATGACTTCTACCTTTGGAAAAACTGCTTTTCAGCCCGGAATATTACTCGTTTCCTTCCCTCACCGACACCAAATGAGCAGGTGTAGAGTTTTATCCTTTGCCAAGCCTATAATCTGCTGTTATTTCCGCAAGGTAGCCCTTTGAGTCAGGTATTTCAGCGCCAGTGATTCGATTCCTTGAGCAATGTTTACATAAATAAAATATGCCAGAGCAATCCAATTTGGGGCTTACGTGGTTGCCTTCCCTCCCTTTGATCCCCAAACACTTGAAATGTGATTCCTCTCCTCAGCACAGATCTCGTCAAACAGAAACATCTCTGAGCTGCAGTCAGTCCAGACCCATCAGCTTTAACAACCTTCACTCGCAAAAATCAAATCAAATCAAATAAAAAAGAAATTAATAACCTTATTCCTAGAAAAGTGATGAGTGGAACATTTTTTTTTGCAGCTTTAAATTATTGATTGCCCTTAAGCATCTCATTTCAAGCCTTTTCAAAGGGGAAGCAAACAAGAATGTAATTTACAAATAAAAATCAGTTTAATGAAAAAAGTCCATAAGACAAATTGATTATGATTCTGGTATGGTTTTGATGAAGAATATTTTAAAATTATTTTAAAACTAATTTTCGAGTTACGTTCCTGAACTCGTTATTGACTGAACTTCCCAATGTACATATGGATGAAAACTAAGAAGAGAAAGCTGATTAGAGGATGACAGAGATTTTCTAAAAGGGAGATTTACTGAAACGGATCCTCACTTGCTAAGGCTGCAGAATGTATTTATATAAGCGATTCACCATACGGATGTGGGAAAATGTTCAAATATTTGTGTATCAAGTTTCAGACTCCCATAAATGTTTGCTACAGAAAGTAACACCGACTATAAAATCTCTCTTTGCTATAGAAAGCAACGCCGCCTATAAAATATGTCTTTGCTTCGAATCGTACATTCAATTCAGGAAACCCAAAATGACAGCACAAACCCAATGCAGAAGCTTTTTTTTTGCTGTCTGGGTAGTAAATCCCCATCATGAGCCTGAATCCCTGTCGTGCTTCCCTATCAATGCCTGCATCCAGTGTTTTTCAGTGTTGGAGTTACAGATCCTGCTGGGACTTGGCCCAGCAGCAGCAGCTTGTGAGGGGCTGAGCCTGCCACAAGAAATCCCCGTGGTCTTGCTGAAAATTCCCCATCCCAGCCTTCCTGGGCAGCAAAGAGGAATCCTGTCGTGGCTGCGGTGCAGGATCAGTTGCTGGTTAGAGCAGCTCAGGTTAGGAAAGGTGGAGGTGTTGGTGTTTTTAATCTAATTAAAAGATAGATTTTAAAAATGTTTATTTGAACAATAGCTACAAAGATGTGTCTGTCTGCAGCCAAAATCTCTCTGGATAACTGGAATAATGTAGAGCTACCACTCTTCTCCCCTAGGAAAAACAAAAGATCTGCCTGCCCAGAGCCCAGGTGAGCTTGAATGAAGCCAAGACTGACAGAGCATTCCCAAAATTGTACTTACATCCCTGGAATCATGGAATGGTTTGGGTTGGAAAGGAACCCTAAAAATCACCTTGTTCCAACCCCTTTCCATGGGCAGGGAATCTTCCACTATTCCAGGCTGCTCCAAGCCTCACCCAGCCAGGCACTGCTGAACAAATCTTAGCAATAGCAAAACCCTGCATATTTAAACTGTTCTGTTTCACCTCTGCAATATAATAGATTGTTTTTCTCAGCCTAATGAAGTCAAATAAAAAGGAAGAAATTTAACCTCTCCAGGTATTTTTTTACAGTTTGGAAAACTAGAACTCGAGGAGAAAATGCAGTGTGACACAGCCATTGTTGCCAATGTTGTGTGTTAATTTTGATAATTGAAAATTGCAAGACAATATAATTATCTGACACAGTTCATTAAAAAAAAACCAAAAAAACCCAAACAAACAAACAAAAAAACCAAGCTGCTATTGCTGTGTAAACTTAAAAAGTGCTTACATTTGGGAATTCCTCTTTTGCTGAGAGGTCAGGGCAGGGTACTACCAGCAGAAAATCCTGTCATTATTCCCAGGGCTGCAGTTCAGCCGAGGTAAAATACGACACACTGTCATTTACCAGGCGCCAAAAAATCATAAAAATCCCTCTGAATCATGTAAACATGGGTACCTCTGGGACAGCCTCTTTGTCCTAAAGAAAAAGTGAGGATATTTTGGAGAACACATCCACTTTATGTCTTCATCCAAGGAAACAACCACAAATCAATTGGATTAGAGCCTTGCCTGGGCCATCCAGGAGTTGAGGTTGTGCATGTCAGCATTTCTATTAAGCTGATGAGTAACCTGCTGTGAAAAACCTCACCAGCAGCCTGCATGGGCTCTGCAAAGAAGTTGTCTTATTATTTCCTCTAAATTTTAAATCATTGGTCATTTAGAACTGGTGTCAGCTTCATTTTGCTGCTGTGAGCCTGCCAACTTCAAGAACATCCTTGGGCAGATATTTATACCTGGAATACCAGGTGTGGATTGGATTTATCTGCACAGGCTGGGAAAATGAATGCTCAGCTGGTCCCTGTTGGTGGTGATGGAGGAGTTAAGGCTGCCAGCAATTTTGTGGAGTGTAAGCTCTGAAAATTTATTAATAATAATAAAAAAAATAATCCAGCAAGTTTAGTCATCCTGTGTTTCTTTAATGAAAAGATCTTTAAATGTATAAACACATAGAGGAAATATTCAACTAAAAATGATTCACAGATGCATTTTTAAAGCTTTTGTGACAGGTTTTAATATAAAGTTTAAACAAAATTACCAGAATAAAGCTTGTGGATATTGAATTCCTGACTTTGTTATTCTTTTAAGAATATATGATCTGTTCAGCAACAGAGATAAAAAAAGTATTGCAAAATAGACAAGATCTTAAATAGGCCAAATTAACCTTGAAGGGAGAAAAAGGCAAAGCTACTCAAAGCACAAGGAAAAGCAGAAGGCTCAGTAAGTCACAGGCTGTTGTTTCATTGGAAATACTGAGTGCAAAGCCATCAGACATGAGGAAAACAAATGGGGAACATTTCACACAAAGTATTTTTCCAGCCACTGCTGTGGGAATGAGGTCACTCTGGGGGTTCATTGTCTTTGATCAGAGTCCCAGAGGGGCTGAGGTTGGAGGCACCTCTCGAGATCATCCAGCCCAATCCCTGCTGGAGCAAGGGCTGGGCTTTGAAAATCTCCAAGGATGGAAACTCCACCACCCTGCTGGGCAAGCTGACCCTGGCCTTGACCCCCTTCTCTTTGGGCTGAGGCACAGCTCAGATTTCACCTTGTGCTTGGCTCTTGGCCATCAGTGAGGAGAACCTTGGGCCATCCCAGCTCACTCAGCCTCCTGCTCCAATCCCTGAATCATCCTCGTGGCCCTTTGCTGGAATTGCTCCAGTGTGTCCTTGCCTTTCTCATACTGGACAGGTCACACTGGACCTTTGATGGGCTTTGTGAGGTTCCAGTTGGTTTCTCCAGCATTTCCATCCCTGCTGGATGGCAGCCACTCCTCCCAGTCCTGTGTCACCTGCAGACCTGCTGAGGTTGCATTTTGCCCCCTCCAAAGTAGCTAAAGAAGAAGTTAAACAATGTCTGTACCAAGGGAAGAACCTGCTGTACCCTCAGATATAATAAATTAGATTTCTACATGAGATAAGTGTTCATTAAATGAAAGTGATGCACAACCTTTCTCCATTTTCCCCCTCACTGGCACTACAGAATAGGACACAAGTGCACCTTCAGAAACAAAATTAATATATTAAAATAAGGGGTTTGCATCTTGAAAACAAGCTCAAAATATCCTTTAAAATACATTCAATCTCTTTTTAAGCTATCAGGAAGGAACATTCAATTTGTTAGCCAACCAACCGAGCAAAAAAGAATTTACACACAAATTTTTAACAATATATTTGGAAATTAAATCTGGGTTATGTTGACCTCTGTGCCTTTGCTAAGACCAGGGACCAGCTCTACTTTTCACTGTTACCACCCAGAAAAAAGGTGCTTTTGGCCAAGTATCTTTGGAAATGCTTTTCAAAACTGTGTGTGGAGGTTGAAAAATAAAATTTTAATTGTTTGTCTTGCGGTTTGCCCCGCAGAATATTGATAATAATGTTTTATCTAAGATAGTTATAATTGGTTTCTTTCGGGAAGCCACATTAAAATCACATTAAGACACTTTGGGGCGTCTGCCCTAACAATGGCAGGTCCTGCTGGGTCTTATTACTTAAATGTGCTCGCAGTGGCTCTGCCTGCTGCTGCCTCATTTATCTGTTCTGGGCAGAGATTGATCCCAACTTTCCCCAAGTTGTATTTATTTTGCTAAGCAGAGCATTGATCGATGCCATATGAGCTGAGACGACCAAACTCATTTTTCTAATGAGAGATTTTCCAGAAAGCCTCGTGAAATTTATTTGTTTGGACGATACCTTAGAGTTAATTACTCCATGCAGAGAGCGAGATAATAAGCAAAGGATCAAGGAAGGATAATTGTTTCTTCCATTTGGCAAAATGGCAGGAAAATTTGGAATTCCTGGGAGGTTAATGTGAGTCCAGGCTCATGGACTGCTCATCCCACAAAGTCAGCCACGTCCAGCTGGGCTGACATTGTTGTAAGACACCTTGATGAACTGGGAAAAAAATATTTGGGAATATAGCACTAAATAACATGGACAGAGACCTGCCACTTATTTCTGTGGCAGCTCTGTGGTGAGTAGATGTGAATGTGCTGATGTGAAAAGGGGAATGAAACGCTTCTCATTGAAATATAGACACACTCCACTGTAAAGGTGCATGGGAAAGCAACCAGCAGCCTCCAAAGGGCTCCAGCCAGGTTTTTGACACCATTTTAGTACTGAAATTATATTAATTTAACCACTTTACTTAGGGTTCTTTCAAGGCAGAAAACACAAATGCCAAACACAATGAAGTGTGTGGAATTTTAAAGTTGCTTTAATACTTGAATTTAAAGAAATTCCTCAGACCACCAGGGCCACTCTGGGTCACATTCTCCATGCCACCATTCCTGAGTGGGAATTCTCCTGGAGCACAACCCAGGGCCTGCAGCCCCCAGGGGTACCCACCTGAATTCTCAGGTGTCCAATAAAGGGTGGACTTTTCATTATCAGTGCCAGAACTAAAATTCTCCCTCTTCTCCAGCTTCTGGCTTTTACAGAAATGGCAGGAATTTAATCTCTCCATGATCTCCATTCCTTTGTTAAATTTCATTATAAATACTTCATAGCCTAAAAACCCATTGGTACAGATAGCTGGAGAGGTAAAGAGACACAAGTGTACAATCTTAGATATATATATATATATATATATATATATATATATGGTTTGTATCTGTAGCTCATACATCTCTAAAAATAAATTTCACCTTGGCCACATTACCAATCTTTTCCTACATCTCCAGGAATATTAGAAAGTAAAATCCTCACTAGCAGCAAGTGCAATTAAAGCCAATTTTGTCTCAGACTCTTTCTCCAAATGAAGAAGCACAAAGCCTGCATTTTGTACAGGTGAAGCACCAGCAGTTTGGAAATGACGTGTTCAGGTAATGAGTGAATTCCCTCCTGGTTTGTTCACCCAGCATGGCCTAAATTAATTCTGTACCTCCCTTGCACTCCAAGCCAGGAGCATATGCATCAAACACAGAGCAGAGTGTAGAAACCTTCGGAAAACTCTGCAGCAAAGGGTGGATATTAATTCCTGATGTTCCACCAGGGTGGTACCACTCCTCTGGGGTTGTAATCCAACCCAAACTGCAGCGCTTCCAAAGCTGAAAAGGGGGAAAAAACATCTTAATGTGGGATAAACAATATCGCAAAACATCCTGATGTGGGATAACAGAACGGCTCTGAGGATCTTCTGCAGAGAAATTAAAATGGAAACCACAATTAATGCCGTTAATGGCACTTTATCCAAGAGCTTCCTCCACATTGTAGGATCCAAGGGCTCGAGTTCCACATTAATATCTGTTTTATGGCTCCCTCTGCCCCAGAACGAGCCATAATTTCATTATCAATTCCAGACATCCCTGTCTGAGATGTATTTTCGGTGTTTACAATGCTTTTCAAAACAGAACTAATGAACTGTGTGTTTTAAAGGATTCTGGGGGGTTTGAGGGCAGGCCTGGTATTAGAGATAGAAAGGAAATGGCAGCAATAAAGTTCAAACGATGCCTGGTGTACAAATAAAAGTTGCAAGCAGTGAGTGCTGTGTCTTTGCATAATCGTGACTCATCTGAGTTCTGTGAGCAGGGAGGGGAGACCATGAAATGCTGCTTCATGAGAGAAAGGAAGAAGTTCTCTCTGACAAAGGAAGAAGTTCTCTCTGAGAAAGAAGTTCTTCATGCTGAGTTCATGTCTGCCACCATCTCCTCAGATATCTACACTCATCCAGAAATTACACCCTCCAATTCAACATGCACATTAAAAAATAAAGAAAAATTTGAGATATTCACAATTTTTTTTTTGTCTTAGAAATTCTACTTTAATCTGATTTCTTCCATCTCTGATTATTTTTTGTGTTTATCCTTCCTCCTTGTTTGGCTGAGCCAGCTCCTGCAGCCTCAGCTCTTTGCCTGCTGCTCCTTTGCCCAGACACCTTGCCCAGCTTTGATCACAGCTAGGAACAGAGATCCCACTTACATTTCTACTTCTGCTCACTCTCAGGTCTCTCTCTGCCTCAGCTTTTCACATCTCCACAGCCTCTATATCTGTGGAGACATTTGTGATAACTCCACGTGTCTCTCTGCTATTTCATGCTTGGAATTATTTTGTTTCCTCATAATGCAAGAATTTCCTATTCTTCCCTCATCCTCTCTAGAACATCCAAATATCTTTTACACAAACAATTTAACTGCTGGTTCTTACACTCCTTACATCCTCTTGCAGGCCTAATTATTTTTTAACTGCAGAAATATTCTGCACATCTTCCTCAAAATCTTTTTTTTCTTGCATTTAACATAGACAACAATATTTGGGCAGATTAGACTTTTATGGGAGCAAAATGATCCGTAGCACCCAGATGCAGGCTGTAAATGCACATCAGCAAGGAACACGTACATTATAACCCAGCAAATTAGAGAAATTTGGAGATATTCTGGGAAAATCCTGACCTTGAACTGTCTGTGGCTGGTGAGTGTTGTAACAAGGCTGTTAACTCCAGCATGTGCTGTATCACAGCATGTTCTGTTATCAGCACCTTTGGAGATGACAAGAAGAAACATATTTTTGCAGGATCAGTTCAGTCAGCCTAAACCAGACTCTTAAAATAGGTCAAGGAATCGTGAGCTGCAGCACTTAGCAGTCATTAATTTCAGTGATCAGCTCAAATGCAGATGTCTGCACTGTCACTGGGGGAAGCTTGGTGAGACAGAGCCTTAGCGGGATTTCCCTCCTAGGAGCTTTTCCCTCTCTTCAGCTCATCCACTAATAAACATTTGTCCTTGGCTTTATGGTAGAAATCCTTTCCAAGACACCCCAGAATTGCTGTTTCTGCACCAAATCGGAGAGATAGCAAGGGCAGGGGGATGCCTCATAGAATTTGCAGGAAAACCCTCAGTGCACAGCCCCTTTTTGATCTTCCAGGGTTTATCCCAGGTCTTACACCTGGACAGAAGGTTATGTAAAACCTTGTCCAACCACCCTGTGCTTTGTCTTCAGAGCAGGTTCAGCTCTGCCTGCACCATCACGTCCTTTTCCTGCTGGAGATCTGTGTCCCACTTCATTTTAACGTGTGGCAGGCTGGCTTTTAACTTCCCTAGCAACTGTGAATTGTGTTCTGGAGCACGGTGTGTCTATTTTGCCAGTAATGGATGAGCTGTTTCCAGAGGAAATCACTCTCCAGGTCCACGTGTTCTCCCTGCTTGCTCAGCTCCATAACTGCTCCCCGGCGGGCAAAGCCTTCAAAGGTCACTGTCTGTGTGTGGATAACCTAAAATTGCTCCAAGATCTCCCTGCTGCTTGTCTGACATCTCTGCAGCGGGGCGTTCTCCTCCAGGTGAGGCCAGGCCTCATTATCCCTATCATTAATCTAAGGAAGGCAATTTAGCGATGCTTTCCCATCTGGAGCTCTTGTTCCTGGCTAAAATGCGAAGTTGAGTCTGAGACAGGATCATTTTATCAGATTAGGGAGAGTTCTAGGAGTACCTGTGGGATTTTTCTCCTCAGGAAGGATTTAACCTGAGGAACTGCTCCTCTTGTGTGGCTGGGGTGGTCTCTCCCAGGTGAAGAACATGCAGTTTATTAAATTAATTTTATTTTGTTTATGCAAATTAATCCAAATGAGAAGCATAGAAGAAGAGATGGGGACTCCAAAGGGACAACCAGGAAAATCTGTGTGGGAAGGGCCAATTATCAACGTCCAGGCCAGGAGCAAGCAGGTTGTGAATCCACTGGGATCATTCCACACTAACAGACCCACTACAGAGCACTGATCTGCAGAATTTCAAAGCTGGTGTCTCTGTATATTCCTTAATCCTTGTGCTCCAAAGGAGATTATGATGAAATGTATCTGAGTGCTCCCATTCCAACCAGGTCCCAACCCCCAAAACAGAGGAAGACTCTGGAGCAAGGCTCTCTGAGCCTGCAGCAGGCACACAGAGGTGAGAGGAGAAACAAAGGAGGGAAATCAGGATCAGACTCTGTGCAGGTCCTGGATAAATTTGGATCCAGACACAGCCCAGGGTAATCGATTGCCCTCTACAGCTCCATTCGTTTCTGCTGGCTTTAAGCACTTGCCTGTCCAAATTCTTGCCCAAGGCCTGTTTTGGCATGGTTTTTTAAGGTTTTCTTTTTCCTGTGGAAAATGCTGGCATTCAGTTTGTGTAGGGAACCCTGCATTGAATCAGACCCCCAGGAGACAAAAAGGAGTTGGTGGCAAACCAGGCTTTTGTTTTGAGAGAACTTGCCCTGAATTTGGCAGGGCTTCTGCTCCCACTTTTCAGAGGTGACAGGGACTGGCCTCATCTTCATGGGAGCCTGGGGAAAGCATTTTCCTTGCAGTGCTTTTAGCCAGGAAAACCCTTCTTGGATATCATCAAAACACAAAATCCTCATAACCACTAATTTATAAATTAAAATAAACCAATTGAAACAAACAGCTCAAAGAAAGGCTTTCCACTCACATGTGTTTAGTGTTACAATGTCTATCATTTTTTAAAACACCTTGAGTGGCTTCAGAAGGAATTTCTGGACCCAGGATATTTTAAGCCCCTCCTGTTTATATGATGCTTGGGTTATTTCTTCTGCCAGACTTTCAGGAATATGATTTTTATAGAAATTTTTCATGTATTAAAATTCTCAAAAGGAGGAGTAAATAACTTGCTGCAAAAAAAAAAAAAAAAAAAAAAAGAAAAGAAAAGCTCCTAGAAAAAAAAAAAAACATTTACAGCTGAAGCCATGGAGATACCTGAAGGAAGGGGAAAAAATAAAGATGTCCAATGTGATAAATATCACTCAATATTAGCTATGTTGTTCTCCATGCATACATCACTTGAAGTGCATTTTGACTGTGATGTTTTATTGCAGATGTTTGCTCGTGATTGCTGCCAGTGTCCCGGTACATCCCTGCACTCTTGGCTCCCCTGTGCTGATGCTGCACGGGGTCATTGGCTGTCCCCAGCTCAGAAACCAGCCCTGCAGGGAAGGGCACAGCCCTGAGACACGAGTCTGGCACAGCTCAGACACAGCTCGTTAGGGTTTGGTCCAAAACAGGCCTGTCTGACTTATTGCAGATTAAAGGAGCCTTAATGGGGGCTGGTTGCTGTGTTTACCTGAGGAATACATCTGACCACGCTGCGATTATAGAAACAGACACCTCAGCTCAGCTGGCCTGTCCTGATTTAATTCTTTTACTGAGCAGAGCCTTTGCTGGGCAGCCAGGTGTCCCCAGCAATCAGTGTCAGGTGCCAGGTTCCTGGGGGCTCCCCTGGCACCAAATGTGCCTCCAGGCCTGAGTGACCTCCGTGCCTCCATCCATGGATGGGCAGAGCCTGGGATGCTCTGCCTGCTCCTCCCAAAGCACACAGGATGAGCCAGGGTTGCCTCTGCTCCTGAGAACTGCCTGGGAGTCTGTACAGATGGCAGGATGAGCTAAAGCTGCTTTTCTTCCTAAGCTTTGGAGGAGTCTCCTCAGGGCAGGGGTGGAACTGGTGTAAGTCACAGATCACAGAAGACTCTGAGTGGAAAGGACCCAGTGAGATCATCAAATCCATCTCTTAAGTGAATGGCTTACTGAGTATTTTGGTGATATGGTTTTGTGGGCGTGGGGGGGATTAAGGCAAAGGTTGGAATTAATGAATCTTGGAGACCTTTTCCAACCTTAATGATTTGATGATTTTATGGCTGATGCTTTTGCTCCAGCTTGGGGCATGCCTGGGCTGGAGCATGTGTGGAGGAGAGCTGGAAATGATGGGAGGGATGGACAGGGCTGGATTTGCTGCCCTCATGGAGCTCTGCATCCTGCTGGCTGCATGACAGAGAGCCAGAGTCAGCAGCTCCAGAATCCCCCCAAAAATGGGACAAAGCATCAGCTGAATCCTGTCCTGCCCCAGGACTCACCCACAGCTTCAGGAATCAGAGAATCATGGAATCATGGAATCATGGAATCATGGAATGGTTTGGGTTGGAAGGGACCTTAAAACTCTTCTTCTTGCACCCCTGCCCTGGGCAGGGACACCTTCCACAGACCAGGAACTCAGCTTCTCTCTTACCACCCTCCAATGCTTGTGGATCAGGGAATATTGTTGTTGGTTGCAAAATTTTGTGGCACAACTTTTCTATTTGCCCAGTACAGGTGGCCTTTAAGGGAATGAGACCCAGGAGATTCCTTTATTCCTGCTCAGTTTAAGTTTGTGTTTGTTTTTCATAAGGTCCTGGTGGTACCCCAGCATTCTTAATCTACCAACTGCAGCTCCTTCCAAACAGAGGGACTTAAGTCTCGTCATTTAATTTAGTCCAGGTTTGAAAGTTTTATCCTTTTAATTCATTTTAAATTCCTTTATACATTTTTAATTATATTATTAGAGTGCTTGTGTCGAAATTCACCTGGAGTGCTGCACAGAGGTAATTAGTTAAAGTAGAAGGAGAAAGCCTTCTTTGTGTTTGGGGCTGTTGAGGATTACCGGAATTAAAAATATTCTGGCTCTTTAACTTCAAGATTGCACACTAATATGGTCCAAATGTAAATCTGCAAACACAATATTAACCTGGCAAGTGTGAATGGGAAAGAACAAAAAGCCAGGCAAACACCCACCCTCCCTGAGAATCACAGAATGCTCATTATTAGACCTGAAGCAGTAATGACACTCTATCTGAATCTTGATTAAAAAATAAATTGCTGGCTCACTATAAAAAATAAAAATAAGAAGAAAAGGATAAAGCAAACAAGAAAAGAGGCTTTTACGGGGCTGGAATTAATTGAAACACAATGAATTCCCAAATCCTGCAGTGTAGAATTTATTCTAACAGCCTGAACAGTCATTTCCCACTCCAGCTCCAGAGCACGGGTCAATAAACCCTGGCAAAGGCAACAATTCCAGACACATTCCTATTTCAAACAGTCAGAGCTAATTTGTTCTTTATTTACACTTGAAATTGAAAACAATAACGTTACATTTATGCTGTGGACCTGTAAATGTTAATTTTACTGCTTTGTGTCTCTGAATTTTAGGGGGTCTCTTACTGAACAGAGGAAGACAAGTTTGGTTTCTTCTGCTTCACCCAAAAAAAATTTGCTGCTTATGAAGGTTCAATTTGTTTTTAATTCTTTGCTCCCCTGATGACCATGCCTCTTAACTGGTATTAGCTCAGAGTTCAGAACCTCACTGCTCGCCAGAGAGGAGTGAACTACAAACCAAGCTCCAGAGTGGACTTCAGAGAAAAGTTTGGAGATTATCTTGCTCAAAGCTGATATTGGGCCCAGTTAGGAACTTTAATACCATTTTGCTTCCCTGGGAAAACAGTGGGTTTCACTGCAGCCTGGAGCACGTGCTGCTTCCAAGCAGGAAGAAATGCTGCTCAGTTCCTGGTGAATTGTTTACATGATAAATTTAAGCAGATGTTTGTTAGAAACTCCGTGATTCACTGATCTCTTAAAAAAAAAAAAATGAAGAGGAATAGAATCGTGTTGGCTGTGTTTTACACAAGTCCTCAAATGCTGCAGGGGGGGAATTGGGAGCAAAACAATACCTGGAATGAAAGATATGAAAATTTTAAAATCCTAAGTGCTTGTTATTTATTTATACCCTAAGGCACTTCCAAAAAAAGTTAAAACTAGGTGAAATTAGCTCAAATAATAGATGAAATCCAAAGAGCAACAGAAAAGCTTTTTTTGGATAGAGGATTTTGAAATTTGGAATTTTCACAGCAATTCAGAAAACTGTATTTTTCTAATCAGACATAAACACTGAGATTTAAGCATTAGGCAGAGATATTTCTTCAGAATTATAGTTCAGGCTATTTTTGACTCCTCCATCTTCAGTGGAGCTCCAGTATAGACCTAAGTTTTGATGAGGTTTGCATGAGGTGACTCAACAACAGAGGCTCTCAGAATCACAGACAAATTCCTAATTTTCCACTGGAAAACTTCTTTTCTTCTTTTCAATGAGATTAACCACTGCCTTTGTATATATACTCCCTTGAACTGGATTTCCTCTCTATGGTTTTACCATCCACTCTGATAAAACAGTTCTGGAGGAGACTTTCAGTGAAAGATAATCCCAATCTGGTACCATGCACTGTCTAAAGACAAATATCAAACCTGGCAGAAAGGGAAATTCCCTTCTCTCCAGAGGGTGTAAATATCTGTATCCCACAAAAGGATCTGGAACCTGAATCTTCCTTTGGACACCAAGATATCAAGGAGTTCTTGGAGACTGACCATATTCCTAATTCGAATCTGTTTTATCTAAAAGTCAAAAAAAAAAGCCCAAAGGTCCACTTAGAGATGACCAGCACTCTATGATTAAAGCCCATCATTTCCCAAGTTAAATGCTAAAATGTTCTGTGGGTGGCATAAAATTTGTCTTTTGACCACACCATCCACAGGACTGTTAATCCCACATAATTTAAATCAAGTGAAGAATGTGTCCAGCCCACGGCTGCAATGTGGAGCTCACAGAAGGACAATTAAAAGGCACCTTCAAAGTTCCTCCTGTGTGGGGAACCTGATGGATCCTCATTTCCCAGGGCCACCCAGCTGTGACTGACCGCTCTGGTGGACCTGCACCAGGAAAAGAAAATCAAATCCCGTTTTCTACCTTCTCTTTTCCTTGAGCTAGCATGCTAAAATGTGCACCAAAATGTCATTTACAAAGACATTTACAAATTTGCAGAGCAGATAAAAACCACTTTGGGGGGGATGAAGGAACATCGGGGAAGGGGAGGAATCTCCAATTCCTGAAGGCCCCATTAGTTTCTAATGGCCTTGTCTTTCTGAAGAGAAGGGATGGACGGTGCTCCTGTGGCAGCTGAGGAATTTCAGGGACATTTTTCAGTCTGGGCATGACAAATGTGCAAGCCAGTAAAGCCAGGCTGTGTTTGTCTCTGCTGCAGTAACAACTCCCAGTAAATCTGAATTGCTGGCATGGGCCTGATTCAGAACCTTTTAATGCCCTTACAAGACGTGCCCATGCAGACAACTGGAAAAAGGGGGTTGTTTTTCCTTGACCTGTGTTCTTTTTGAGCACTCTGGGTTTAGCTTTTGTATTTGTGGCAAGCTGAAATGTCAGAATTTCAGGCTTCCATCAGACAGGTCATCAATAAATCATAACGATCTAACGCGCTCACGGCTGTGCTTGTACAAACTTCTAACCCCAACAGCTCACACGTGTTGCCTGTCTAAAGTATTTTAATCCTTTGGGAGCAAGGAGAAAATCATCTCTGCCGTGTGATTAGAGCTGGATTCTCTCACCACCCTGCCTCAAAAGATCTGTGTAAATGAAGGTTCTCATGGCATTTCTCATGATCAGCCCGCTCCTTTTATTTTGCACACCATTATTTAATTTTCAGAATCACTCCCATCACTTTGGGTGATTAGATGTGGCTTTGTTGGGTTGTTTTTAACCTTTTTCTGGCCCTGATCTGCCTGGAGCACTCTTCTGACCACATGGAGAGCCATGTACGTGTGGATCAGCTTTGGAGCATTCCTGAGCCTCCGCTCCCAACTTCAAACAAAAGCTCAAACTTCCAGCTCAGAAGTTTGTAGCTTTGGGTGCTGGCCAAGAACGATGCTGTCAAACTGATATAAACCATCTGCTATTGTATTTACCATTTTTTGGCTCTCTATAACTCTCTGGTTTGGAGGCAAGTCCTCCAGCACAGTCCTTGAATGCTAAGTCTTGGTTGGAAGGGACAATATGGTCACAAACCATCAATTTAAGTGAGCTGAGGGAAAGTAAAATAGCAAAACACCTCCACAGCCACCTGTGAGATCCTGGGCCTGTCACACACAGAGGTGGCTGCACAGCCTTGGTTCCCCCAGACTTGGAAGGAAAATTGTTTTTGTGATGACAACAAAGACGCAAGCATAGATTCAGAGCTTTATATTTTTCCTTGTAGAAATTTATATCAATGCTTCCTTAACCAGATAAAAACATTGCCAATGTTTATCCATTTGGTTGAAAGCTGGATATCAGCTGGAGGGTTTCTGCAGAATGTGAACATTTCCATCGAAGAGAACATGGAAAATTCTTTTGTCACAGTGTTTTGGCATGTTTTTTTCTCTTTTCAGGTGGGACCAGAAAGGGCAAACCCAACCAGAGGCAATGATGATGCTACTGAGAACCTGCTGTAGTTGAAGGTGTTCATCGCAGGGAGTTGGACCTAAGGGATGTAAAGATCCCTTCCAACCCAAACTGTTCTACTAAAAAAGCACAATGTGCTCTTGTAAATTGTCTCTCTTCACTCCACATCCTTGAAAAAGTCCAGAACAGCTTCCATGGCCCAAAACCATGACCCAAACTCCTCAGCTTTTCATAAGCATGAGGCTGAAGAGAAATGATAACCTAGGAAGTGAAAACTTATTTTATTCAGACAAATCACCTGGCTATCAGTATCTGCCAGAGCTGACAGGAGGGGGAGAACAGCAGATGCAAGATGATGACTCTGGAAAATCCAAGTAATAATCAAAATCCATGAGAAGTAATAGTGTATTAAGTAATCTACTCCACCAGACTTTGGAGCATGCCACTCTCCAATCTCCACGAAAATAAAACATCAGTATTTCTCTGTCAACACTGCTCAATCCACAGTCAGCACCCTCAGAAATGGGCCCACATGAAATAAAGTCTGGCACAGGCACAGAGGCTGCTTTCCAGCCCACACTCCTCAAAATGCCATGGGGTGACATATGATTGTGCTTTGCAGCAGAAAGCACTGCTGTCCAAGCACTGAGATTTAAACAGACATATTTATGTGGTATTCCTCATCTGCCCCATCAGCTAATTAATTTTCCTTTTTATTTTTTTTAATTTTCTATTTTAGAAGAGTGTTATAAAACTTTGGAGAATATTTATGGGTTTGTCATGACGTTTTTATCCACTGACTCCACTATGCTTTAAGGCATCTTTTGGCTAAACAATGCAAGAGAATGGAGACTTTTCAGCCTCCAACCCTCCCCACGTCAGGAGATTATGCACAAAGCACAGAAATGATTTTGAACCCAAATATTGTCTCCGAGTGTAATAGATGCAAAGCCAGAGCCCTTTGGCATCTCTGGCACTCACCAACATTGGGCTAGAGGCTGCAGATCCTCCACATGATTCTGACAAACCTGATTACTAAAAAATGATCAAATTTTTCCACATCATGTGCAGAACAGCAATCAAATGTGAGCCTCCAACACCTTATCTGGCAAATCTTAATTCTCACCCTTATCAGCAAAGGATAAACTGCTAAAACAAAGCCCACCCACTTTTTCTGTTTTTTTGCTTGCTCTGGGTTTTTTAGGATATGCAGTTTTTCTATATTATCTTTATTATACAATCATTTGGAGAGACGATTTATGAGCGTTGAGTGACAGGACAAGGGGGAATAGCTTCAAACTGAGAGAGAGGAGGTTTAGATGGGATATTAGGAAGAAATTCTTCCCTGTGAGGGTGGGGAGGCCCTGGAATAGAATTCCCAGGGAAGCTGTGGCTGCCCCTGGATCCCTGGCAGTGCCCAAGGCCAGGTTGGACATTGGGGATTGGAGCAGCCTGGGACAGTGGGAGGTGTCACCACGGCAGGGGTGGCACTGGGTGAGATTTAATGTCCCTTTCAACCCAAACCATTTCATGACTACCTGAATTAAACATGACTGGGAAGAAGAAGGGAAAGGAGCAATTTTAAATATGAGATTTGAAGAAGCTGCTTAGCAAATCTTAGAGCTACCTCAATTAAAGTTCAGTGTCTGCTGTTCCTCCTTGGGGCCCTTCCTCCTCCTGTATCTCCAGCCCCATCTGTGCCTCCTCTCAAACCCGTGTGTTTGATGAAGGACCCGTGTCCAAAGCAAAGCCTCACCTCCATTTGCTCTCATCAAATCCCACAGTGGGAAGGATGAGGCAGGGCAGTGCTGTGGAACCACGGCCCTGCAAACGCTGCTAAATGGTGGCAAATGTTCTGTGGAAGGCTGCAGTCACCAGGCTCACTGTGCCTCTGCACTCATTTTTTAGCAGTGGGACTGGAGGTGGTTCAGCAATCAGGTGTTCTATTAAGACAAATGTGCACAGAAACAATTTTTAAATTACCGGTGCTCAGGAAACCTGAGGCTTTTCGGAGCTAAAAAGAGGGATTGTCCAGGGACGAGATGCATTTGTGTACTCAGGCTGATCAGGAAGAAGGATACAACTGCTAGAAAAAGGCAGAGATAAAAGCAAACAAACCCAAAGAGTCACTTTATTCAGGATCTTCCTTATAAACAGTGCTAGGTACATTTTTATAGCTGTTATGAGAAACGCTGCATTACTGGACAGCAAAGACACAGCACAGCTGCACTTTTTGTTGTTGCTAACCATCCTTTTGTACCAAAAAAGCTCAGTCTTCATCTGTTCTTTGTTTTCTGAAAGCAGGTAAAGGAAATGCCGGAAATTTCACTCAGGAAAACATTTTCCATTCTCTAACCATGTAAGCTTTGTCCCCAAACACACACAGAGATTGGTAAATCACATCCACTGCTTATGAGAGGCACAATATATCCCCCACGTTGCACTCAGTAGATCAACACTGCAGTGATTGTTTTATTAACATTAAAATCAAATTATTAATGAACAATATCAGCAGCTTCTTTATGTTAATAATGATTAATTGCACTTCTATTTTGGAAAACGGCCGACCTCCAGCAATGGATGGGAATAACATTTGGTGCTGGCATCTCTCCTGCAAAGCTTACAAATAATTTGGTAGAGCAGCTAATTATCTGACAAAGCCAATCAGTCACTAATCTCTTAGGAGATTCCAGGAGACCATCCTTTTATAGAAGTCAATCATTATTAATTTTTTTTTTTGCTGTTTTTCACTGGACAGACTCTCTGATGTCACCACTCAAAATCAGGAGCTCTCCTCAGTCTCTGCATGATTCAATCCATTGGAGCTGCACTGTTTTTTTATTAAAATCAAACATTTCTTAGTTCTGAAGTTCTTAAAAGGGAAGTGTGTGCAGAAATTCATCCCAAAAATAAAATATATTATATGGAAATGTTTTTTTCATAGGAATTTAATGCTTAGCACATAGTCAAGTGGGTTTCAGCTCCAACACCAGAAATTGTTTGGATTCTATGATACACAAAGATATTCAAAATAAGAATTATTAAACACTCATCACAGAATTGGTCCATAAAATAGTGGAGAAAACTTCACAAAAGCTGCTCCTATTCTCAGAAGAACACTTCCATATTAATTTTCCTTCCAAAATAGGTCACTCTTTGTTATTAAATAACTATTGCTTGCTTGATTTCTTTTTTTAGAGGAAAACTACAAGGCTGACATGAAACTTGGGAGGTATTTTTGACTGGAATGTGCTTTTAAATGAGACCTACTTCTTCTCCTTCTATTTCTTTTCTATTTCTTGCACCAGTTCCTCTTGTTGAACTTTCAAATTCTGGAGGAGATTATGCCCTCATTTATTCCCTCTTGCTCTGGGTTGCTTACAGAACCTCATTTTCCCCACTCTTCATTCCCATCACTTTTTCAAAAGGAGGTGGGATGAAAGGGGTGTATTTATGGAACCCTTTGTGATTTATTATATATTTTTTAAAACGTGTGGAATACTGGATCAGACCCATAGGTGCACACCTGCAGGCAAATTGAGGAGCAGGGCAAGGAAAAGAGGGCTGGAAAGTGAACAACTGCAAGATTTTACAACATCTCGAGGACAGGGGCTGTTTTTTACCCAATAAAGATGCAAGAAATGACCAAAGCACTGAATTAATTGAAATGAAACATAAAGAATTCACCGATTTTATATGTGAATACATCAAAAGAGGCTTGGATGGAGGTTATCCAGGCTGGGGGTGCACTCCCAGCGAGCTGCAGATCCCAAATTTCAGCTCTTCCAGTGCCCATGGGCACCGTGACCCACTGATAACATCCCTTTGTTTCTGTCCCCACCAGCTGCAGCCCACAGATGCCGTCCCTGCTCCATCAGGGTGTTTGGAGATGGGGAATTCATTCCCAAAGTCAGTTTGTCCCTGTCCTGCACCCCAGAGCCCGAAACGTCCCTGCAAAGATGGTACCCATGGAAACCACGGAGCTGCAGAGCTCTGCAGCCCACATTTCTGACAAAGTGCTGGCAAAGCCTTTCCCATATCTCTTTGAAAAGTACCAATTATGGTATCTCCTGCACTTCAGCTGGCAATAAAACACCTGATTGTGGAAGTTTTTGGGAAATGTCTACGCGCAGCCGTTGCCACTCGGTGTTTTTGGCCTCATAAACCCTGTTACTGTTCACTTTGCTTTGCCTAACTTCAGGCCAGTTAATTTTCCTTTACATTAACGTGCCTGAGCAGGAGCACACAATCCCCAAAGGGGGGATGCAGTGCTTGCCCTCCTCATTTGCTTCCCCAGAGGAGCTGTGGGCTCTTTAGATACCCAACACAGCTGTAAATCTCCCAGGCTGCCTGGGAGAGGTGGGCTGCAGCAGGGATGCAACCCAAAATTCCTCCTAAATGCACTGGGATTGAGCCATGAGGGAGAATCCTTGCAAAGAACTCGTGTTTGGAAAGGGGAAGCTCGGCCACATTCCCTGCCTGTGTCAGGAGGCTGGAATTAGATGATTTTTAAAGTCCCTTCCAACCCAAACCACTCCATGATTTCTTGGTGTGCTCTTTACCAGAGTCCTCCAGGATCTGTATGAATTCCAAGTGTTGTCAAGTCACCTTTATAAATAGGGGACATATCAAGATATGAACTTTTTCTTGTACCTCAGCCATGCAGAGGATGATTGCAGAGCATCCATATGGTTCCTCTTCTGTGCTTGGTACAACTACACCTGGCACCAAAAAAACATTTATTGGATGTAGTATCCCAGAATTATATGGCCCCTGAGGCAGCAGAGCTGGTGTTTCTGCCAGGGTAACTTATGTTACAGCTAAATAATGTTACAGCCCAAAGTTCATTGTGCTACAGGAAGTGTGGGAAAAGGTTTAAAGGGATCTTTGCTTTCCCAAAGGATCTATGTTTCTTCACCTTCCATCCTTGCAGTCTAAAAATGTTATCTCTATTACCTCGACAATCTTTTTTTAAGGCTTTGCCGGTAATTTCTGTGTGCTTGTAGGTTTTGGTGGCTTCTCTCCTCTTTGCTGTCTTTTATGTGTGCATGAAAAATGAATAAAAGCTGCGCAATAAAAGATATTTCATTAATAAAAGCTTTTCAGATCTTTATTAACCACTAGTGTCATTAGTCAGGGAGAAGAGAAAATTCCTCACAGTCAGAATTCCCAAGCTGCTGATTCTCTGAAACAGCAAAAAAGGGTAAAAAAATGTAGCAATAATATAAAAGAAAAAAAAAAAAAGTGGAAAATTCCAAGCTGCTTTCTGCCTTCACTGCTTCATGATTGTGTTACTTACATTTACCTGGCTGCAAATGTAAAACAAGAGGATTTGAAGCAGAGGTGCTGGTGCCTGGCCCACAGTGGAGCCATTTCCAGCACACAGATTGCAGTTATTGCCAGCACGCCCTGCCCTCCCCTCAGAGTTTGTGTTTTTGTGACTAACCACGCACTAAAGAGCTTCACACAAATGCTTCATTAAGGAACTTTTGATTAGTCATGAACGCTCTACAGCCACCAAGGGATTTGCTGGATATTAAAAACTGTTCCTGTTCCACCTCACCATGAAAAAGATTGACATATTTAATAGGAACAGTCATGTCTTTCCTACAGACATTGTTTTGGAATCTGGAATCCAATATCACACTAAGAAATATGTCTTAATTTCCTAATTAATTTCCTTAATTTCCACTTTTTCATCCTCATTATCTACCTAAACATGATATTTGTTTCTCAAACACAGGGACCCATCTCTTCACCTGTGAGCCCTGCACCAAACTCTATTTCTGGGCAATTCCTGAAGCCCTGTTGATGCTGTGCAGCAAAATGTTCTCATAAACACTTTGCAACTGCCCTGCAAAGTCATTTTTCTCTTCACAGGAGCTCTTCTAGGGTGCAGAGGAATTCCTAAAGATATTGTGTTCTTTAAAGGAAGAGAGATCCCAAAGGCTGGATGCTCCATGAGCTAAAGAAAATGGCTTTTATGAGCTGGTTAAAATGGCAAATTTAACTACAGCTAATCAAACACAGGCACAAATGGCCATGGTATTTTGGGGATAATAATTCTGAAGAATATGAGCTCCAAGTTGTCAAAGGTTTGGACTTGGACTTCAACCTCTGGCACAGGATTTGATTTTAGATGGACTGAGAGCCTTATGATGATCCTTGTCGTGATGGTTGAAGTCTTAAGTGAAGAGTCGTAGGAAAAATACTGTGAGGAAAATATTCTGGTGCTCCAAAAGTGAGGATTATATTGAGGTTCCACAGGATGAAGAGAAGCGTTTTTTAACAAATTATTCTGAATGCTTCAGACAATCCTACTTTGTAGACACTGATTAAAGGACAGTAAGGAAAGAATCCAAATATTTGATTTCTCTTGGTAGTTTCCTTTACTGGGGGACTTCAGACATCTCTGATGGTGCTCCCTGACCTTTTGTACCCAACAAAGGGAAGGACAAAAAAACCAATGTCGTGCTGTTCTTCAATGGAACTGCTGGAGTTGAACACACACATTGGAGACACCCCATTCCTGCCCAAACACGAGCTGATTTCTCATTAACTGGGATCATTTTATGAGGTTCTCACACATTGGAGACGCCCCATTCCTGCCCAAACAGGAGCTGATTTCTCATTAACTGGGATCATTTTCTCAGGGTCAGTGGAGACACTCCTTACTCATGAACTTGAGACAAAGGAAGGCCCGTGGTGTTTGCAATAAACTTTGCTTTTTGCCTGAAGAGGAAGCAGCCAGCATTACATCTGCAGCAGGAGCAGCCACAGCCTCTATCCTATTGATTTTCCATGCTGCTGCAGATGGGGAATATTGCCTGCTCCTGCCCAGCTGGAGGTGTTCGGTGAATTTCCAAGATTTAAATATTTATTGCTCTTTCAGTAATTTCTCTAAGTTTTTCCCTGAGTTTTTTCAACTTGTCTGATCTCCGCCTATGGGGAGGAAAACTTTTAAAGCTGCCAAAAGCCAAAGTATTTTTAGAGAGGGCATCATGTATTGATTATTGCCAAATCTCCGTGGACTGAGACACTATGTTATTGTCAGCATTTTTATTGCTGCCACTGCTTTTTCTTTTTTTCCCTTTAATGGTTACAAGTGAGTCTAATATATTTTAGGCCAAACTCTTCTAGCAGCTAGAAGCCACTGAGAACTTTTCATAAGAACCACATCCAGCTTCAAGAGGCAGAAAAATGAATATATTTGCTGTGTTTCTGTTTCTATCAGCCATTGCAGAGAAGAAGAAATGCTATTTCTGTTTGTTTTGACAAGCAAAGAGAATAATCTCGTTCCTCTCTTGATCTCGCTATCCCTTCACAGATTACAGTTATCTCATATGTAATGTAAAAATCTTATAGGCATTGAAATGCGTGAAGGGGAGACAGGAACAGAACTCTCAGGGTGTGTGGAAACAGGAATTTGTCAGGGGAACTGGGCCCAGGAAACACAGGGGTAATTTGTGAACGATGAAGAACCTGCCCATCTTGAATATGTTACAGAGAGTTCAGTTTGATGCACAACTGAAAGGCAAAACCTTCCTGGTTCTGCTCCTCTCTCTCTGCAGCTTGGACAATATTGACCCTCTCAAAACCAGCCCTGCACAGAGCATGGGGACAAAAGGGACATCAGGACCTGGGCTCACATTCATCATCCCTTGGGGAGGGGTTGAGGGAGCTGGGAAGGGTCTGGAGCCCCAGGAGGGGCTGAGGGAGCTGGGAAGGGTCTGGAGCCCCAGGAGGGGCTGAGGGAGCTGGGAAGGGTCTGGAGCCCCAGGAGGGGCTGAGGGAGCTGGGAAGGGTCTGGAGCCCCAGGAGGGGCTGAGGGAGCTGGAAAGGGGCTCAGCCTGGAGAAAAGGAGGCTCAGGGGGCCCTTGTGGCTCTGCACAGCTCCTGACAGGAGGGGACAGCCGGGGGGATTTGGGATCTGCTGCCAGGAACAGGGACAGGAGGAGAGGGAACGGCCTCAGGCTGGGCCAGGGGAGGCTCAGGATGGACATCAGCAGGAATTTCCCCATGGAAAGGTTTGTTAAACATTGGAACTCTGTCCAGGGAGCTTTGGAGTGCCCATCCCTGGAGGTGTCCAAGGAAGGGCTGGAGGTGGGAATCAGGCACAGCTTGGACTCCATGGTCTCTGAGGGCTTTTCCACCCTTATTGATTCTGTTATTTTGTGATCTTCGTGGCCGGCAAAATTTTATTTCTGCGTTTGTCTTCACGAAACAGCCTTTTATCTCTCCTGCCTTAGTTTATTCACAAAAAGGAAATTCATATCAGAAATGTTCTCCTTTTTTTCCTGCCATAATTTGGCACAGACCCTGACATTAAGCAGACCTTTTTTTTTTAGATCCTGATAGCACATTTCTGTTCCCAAACGGACCCAGATAACCAAGGCCACTGCTGATGAGTGGCTTATCTGTGGTGTTTCTGTCAGAGAAAGTGCAGTGCAACACAGGTCAAGCAAGCCAGGGTCTGTATGAGAAAAAGGGAAAATTAATTGCAAAGCCCAGCTTACAACATCCCCGATAGTGAACTCGCTCAGCTCTGCTCTCCCTGATGCTGAAATGCAGGAGGCTGGGGCTGAGCCTGCTGTGTTCCAGCTGTGTGCACAGCATTCCTCCCCGCAGGAATAAACGGGATTTTTATTCCTTCCACCCCTCCCTCTGGGGGGTTTCAGTGGGGCTGGTGTGACAGATCAGAGCCTCAGCACGCCCAGATCTCCTGGACGTGCCATTCCTGTGCCTCAGTGTCCCCTGTGGAACACCCTGGGGCAGAGGGAGGGCGCCCAGGGAGCCCCTGGGAGAGGAGCAGGAATGCTGCAGCTGCTTCCCAGGGCACAGGGAGGGAGCAGGAACCGCTCCAGGAATGAGGGGTGAGGGCAACAGAGCCCCACTTGAAAGGGCTCAGGGAAAACTCACAACTGCTCAGGTTACTGGGTCAGTGGTGACGGGGAGGAGAGCAGCTCCCCTGCCCCACGCAGAGGCAAATCCTTGGAAAACGGGGTGGGAATCACCCAGGTACACACATCACCAGCACTGGAAAACATTTCCTCTCCTCTTCTCTGCTGTTTCCTATTGCTGAGGTAAGGGGAAGCATGGAATGAGAGCTGGAGCTGTGCAGACTCCAAGGATTTTAGAGCCCATTTGCTGACCTGCTCTGGAGCACCTTTCCAACCCCTCTGCCATGTCCAGACCTGGCACTGCCATCGTGCTCATCCCTGCAAATTACCCCGATTATTTTAACAGATTTGATTTATCAGATTATTTTAACCAACTCCTGGGCAAAATCAGATTACTCTGTGGAATAGATTATTATTATACCAGATTATTTTAACCAACTTCTGGGAAAATCTAAGCCCTTCCATAAATTTTGCACACCCAGAGTGCAGTTACAGAGCCAATACCACGGAGCAAATTGGGAGAGTCCTCACCAAACTCTGCCTAAAGCACAACACAGGCCAGCAGGACAATTCTGAATTTATTCAGCAGAGTTCTCCTTTCTGCATTTCTCACACACAAACTTTGTACAAATAACATTATTTTCATGTTTGTTTTGGGTTTTTTTTTTGCCTCTGCTCATTATTCCCAGTGGCTTTTTTTAGTGTTATTTCACCATTTCTCACAAGTTTCTCTGTGCTGTAATTATGCCAGTCTGCTTTCCAAATATACAATTTTTTTTGGTACTGAAATAGAAAGGTTGGGACTGCACGAAGAAAGGGGGAATAATTTTCACAGAATTATTTCGGTGACTTCAGGGACTGCACGCAGTGTTTTTACAGCTTCCCATAGATTTTCCTTCTCCCTCCACTCGCACATGTTTGGAAATCACTCAGGCAACACGACATCCTGAATATCCCAGCCTAGGAAAAGCAACTGCTGTGCCTACAGGAGCGGATATTTTACATGAGACAAGTGGTTATTGTCAACGGGACTGGGAATAACCTCCCCGAACCTTTCCAGGCTGGCTGCAGCTCTGTGTATGCAACAGCAGCAGTGATGGAGTGGTTGCAATATTTCTCCAGCAGCAGACATCAGCAGGTTTTACCAGGCTCACAGGGAGTGTTCCCACTGCTCATTGCACTGGGGAAGTTCTGCCTCCAACAGCTCAGGCCAGATCAGGCTTTCCAAAAGCCCTGATTCTTGAATTTTATATTTTAATGCTTTTTGACTGGTGGGTGTGAAGGGGTTTTTTTGACAGATTTTTATCGCAAGCAAACAAAGAGGCAAAATATTTCCCAGAGACTGCTCAAATGTCCATAATTTTATATCATTTTGGCGTTGAAATGTGCAAACAACAAGATTAGGCAACATGAGAAATGCCATATAAGATAAAACCCCCAAGAACTAAGTTCCTGATAGTCTGAGCAGACTTTGGGGCTGGTGATATTTAAAGCTATGAACTCCAGCTCTCTTAAGATAACCAAGAGAAATCCACTGCAGCTGTCTGCGCCAAGGTGGAGATTCTGGGATATCTCCTTCAAAATCTCTGTTCATCAGTATGGGAGGCCAGCTCTCCTGCCTCAGCTCAGAACTCTCCCTCCAGCAAGGTTAGAGAGTGGCATTATAATTTCATTACAAGGCATAGGATGAGCCCAGCATTCCTGATCTGTGCAGGGCTGTTTGGAACTGAAGGCACCAGGAGGTGCCTCCAATTAAACCGTGGCAAATTGCACAGCCCAGTTAAGATCCTGAGTCAGAACTTTGTGCAGCCAAGGGCTCCAGCTCGAGCCCAGCCTTTCCCAGTAAAGCACTTATTTCTGTGGGTAGCTCCCAGCTGGTTTTAAGAGGGTTTTGCTGCTGAGATATTTGTTGAAATTAAAACCAGAAGAGTTTAGCAAAGGCCACCCAGTTCTGGCAGAGGCACCGGCGCTCACTTTCGCTGCTGTCTCTGCACGCCCTGGGGCAGGGATGAGATTCTGCTCCCTGCCAGCACAGCACCTCTGCCTCTCTGAGCCCTCATCTGCTGGCCAGGGGACAGGCCTGTCACTGTGCCAGCCTGGGGAGGAGGTGTTTGTGCCAGAGGAATTCCGTGTACGTGACCCGGGCACGGCGTTTCTGCCATTCCCTTCCACTTCCCGCTCACCGCCGTCCCAGGATAACTCTGTCATCACCCCTCGGAGCACAGTGGGGACAGAAATCAGATCTCCGGCTCCTTTTCCTTCCAGGCACCTGCTGGAAGCAGGATTAGAAGGATAACAAGCTAAGCCTTCCCCTGCCAGGTCTGCAAGAGGAGCTTGCAGGCCAAATATCCCACCCACACACGATCCAGGATTGCAGCGATCCTGCTGATGGCAACTTACCCACATGCATGAGATAAAAAAATGAATAAATGATTAGACAAAACTTCATATTCTGAAGTCTTAGCCCAGCAGGTGATCTCCACAGGCTCCCCAGCTGGCAGTGTCCCCCTGTTTGTGAGATGGGGAGAGGTTTGAAACCTCACCATGGGGTTTGTGGCCATTCACCACTCCTGGCATGAATCCTCAGGAGGAGGATGGAGCTGCTGAGGCCTCTCTGGTTTGTGAGACCCTTCTGCAGCATCTCATAATACATCATTGATATCAGAATGCTTTGGGTTGGAAGGGGCTTTAAAGTTCATCTCATTCCACCCCTGCCATGGGCACCTCCCACTGTCCCAGGCTGCTCCAAGCCCCTTCCAGCCTGGCCTTGGACACTTCCAGGGATGTGGCATGAAGGATTTGATGTGTCCCTAAAAGCAGAGGATTCACCCTTTCTAGTAAGAAACTGCTCCAAAATAAATGAAACCAATGAGTAATAAAAGGCAAATCTCAAGAGTGTTAAATCCAGATTATCCACACCAGATGAGGACTGAAGACAGCTGATGGCAAAAGATTTTGGTCTCTAAATTCTCAGCTGGAATACCCTGGCTGAGTTGGTGGCTGTATTAGAACACCGTTTGCAGACACTGTGTGGAATCACAGGCACAATAAATCCAGGGAAAGAGCTCCCGAAATCGAGAGGGAAATTTGCACTTCATTGAATTCAGTGTCAGATTTCATTACATTCAAAGGGACAGGAGAGTCTTCACGGGGTTACTGAGCATCTGTAAACACTTCCAAGCATGCCCCAAGTTACAGGTTTATTTTTCAGTTCCAAAAAACTGGCCAGGCGAAGAAACATTTATTTCATATTACAGAAATAGGAGAGCAAAGAAGAACGAGCCAAGAGGCTTCGTAAGTGAGCAAAGAGATCCAAAACACTGATCTAAATATTATGATATTTGGGGTGCTATGCAGGTTAGGAACCTCACTGGATGTGGAGAACCTAATCTGACTTATTTTATTATTTTTCACTGCTCTTGGCAATGCATTTTCATTCCAGGGCAGCCTCAGAGGCACTTGACATCCTCACATTTCATGTCTGATGTGCTTCACGTTGAGGCTCTGGATAAATGGGCACATTCACAGAAGCTCAGGGTGGTTCAGGTTGGAAGGAACCTCCACAGATCCCTTGGTCCAACCCTTCTGCTCAAGCAGGACCACCCAGAGCCAGTCACCATGGCCAGCTTGGGTGGGACTTTAGAAACTGGGTCTAGTGAGTGACACCCCTGTCCAGGGCAGTGGGGCTGGGACAAGATCATCTTTAAGATGCCTTTCAACCCAAAATATTCCATAATTCTATGACTGTGTCCAGACACCTTTTGAATAATTTCAAGAATGGAGACTCCAGAACCTCCTTGGACAGCTGGTTTGGTCATCCTCACAGGAAATGTGTGTCTGTTCATCTTCACAGTGAATTTGTGTTTGTTCACCCTCACAGTGAATGTGTGTCTGTTCACCCTCACAGTGAATTTGTGTTTGTTCACCTTCACAGGAAATGTGTGTTTGTTCACCCTCACAGTGAATTTGTGTTTGTTCACCCTCACAGTGAATTTGTTTGTTCACCCTCACAGGAAATGTGTGTCTGTTCACCCTCACAGTGAATTTGTTTGTTCACCCTCACAGTGAATTTGTGTTTGTTCACCCTCACAGTGAATTTGTGTTTGTTCACCCTCACAGTGAATTCGTGTTTGTTCACCCTCACAGGAAATGTGTGTTTGTTCACCCTCACAGTTAATGTGTGTCTGTTCACCCTCACAGTGAATTTGTGTCTATTCACCCTCACAGTGAATTTGTGTTTGTTCACCCTCACAGTGAATTTGTGTCTGTTCACCCTCACAGTGAATTTGTGCTTCCTGATGCTCCTGGTTTCAGGTTTTGCCCACTGACTCCTGTCCTGGGGCACCACTGGACAGAGCCAGGCTCTGTCACCTTTTCACCCTCCTTTCAGTGATTTACAAGCTGCTCACACCTCAGCCTTCCCTCCTGCAGGCTGAGCAGCCCCAGCTCTGTTTGGAGACTTCCTCCTCATCAAAAAGCAAACTGTCAGCTCCTCTGCAGGCAGGCCAGCAGGATCGCTGGGGTTTGTATTAATTAATCACAACTCTGAAATGAGGAAAAAGAACCCCTCCCTGTGATGAGGTTAAAGAGCTCTTGTTCAAATAAAGCCTCTTGCTTAAATAGCACAGGGAGAAAAGAGGAGAGGAAAGATAGGTAAATATTTCAGTGATAAAGCAGGTTTAGAAGCAGAGCCTCTCCCAGCAGAAATAGGAGAGGCAAGTGCTGCAAAAGTGAACTTGGCACCTCACCCCTTTCTAAATCTTCCTGGGGAATGGTATGGTCAACAAAGCACTGCAAGTCCTGAGCATGTGTGACTTACTCATACATTCAGCTATAAATAAATGCTTGATTGTTCTGGGGTTTGTGTGTGCCTAACTCCAAGCACAGCCCATGGATCCACTGCTGAAAGGGCTGGGGCTGGCTCAGCTGGTGAATTGGGGTTCACTTAAAGCCCCCAAACCCCAACTGCAAGGCTTGCAGGCTTCAGTCACCTTTAAATGAGGTTTTTGGAACAAAACATCGAAGCAGCTGGCAGCAAAAAATCTTAGAGAATGAAATCAGAAGGTGACTGAAAATAAACCCATAAAGTTTTCTTAAATCTTGGGGTTTCATTGTTATTGAGAGCTCGAAGGACAGACACAAGAGCTGGGGAAAGGGAAAGCTCTTCCAGGCTGAAGCTTTAGGAGTTATAAACTGGTTGGAGTGGTGGTAAAGGTGGAGTGAAGAAAGAATGAGGAAATTATTGCAGCTGAATTCTGTGTATGGGAACACCCTGCTTGGCAACCTCTATGGAAAATCCCCTTGTCTTTTCTTTCACCATAAAGCAAAAGGATAGAGAAGAATTGATTTTTCAAAATTCCATAACACTGAATAACAGTCCAGGCAACACAGAGAGGAAAAGCAAAAAAACAGAAAGGAAAGGGTAAAAAATGCATGAGTAAATGAAGCTGACCTGATGCAACTTGCTACAGGGATTCAAAAGAAAAATAGAGAGATAACTTAGTGGTTAGTGAGAGATATTAACGAATGGCAAAAAGAAAATTACCTAAGTGTTTTTCTTATGTGAATTTGGATTGAAACTGGAGATTAAAAAGTGCCAAAATCAGCTGAACTCTGGATTCTGATGTAGAAAAGATTGTATGTGTTCATATTGTGCAACTTGCTGGATTTTAATAATCTAAATATTGACCAGGCTAATTGTTATACACAGAGAGAGAGAGAGAGAGAGAGAGAGAGAAAAGAAAGGCTGACTCAAGGGAACGGTTCCTCTCTCCAAAGATGTTCTTGACAAACAGGTTTTTTCTTTTCCTATGGCCTCCTATTCTCCTTTTTCAGGTGATTCACAGATGCAGCTCTGGAGGTCTCAGATGTGGATATTGGGGATGGTGCATCTCAGGCTGGAATATGACAGGACCAGCAAGGGAAGCAGCAGAAAGCTTTCCTGCCTCAGGGAGGCGGAGGAGAAGGAAAGCTGCAGCATCAGCAGCCCTGCTCCTCAGTGGTGGAGCCTGGCAGGGCTGGGAGGTGCCATCTGCCATAAATGCCAATTTAATTCCAATTAATAAAATATAATTTTATTAATTAAAGAATTACAAGACAGAAATTTAGGTAAAACCAACAATCGGAAGAACACCGCCCATGCCCGGGATCGCCGCTGGGTGAACCAGTCACAGCCCCTAGAGTGCTGTAACCCCTCGTTCACAAATCGGGCCCTTTCAGGGTTGTGGTTTTATACAGATTATTTGGCCCGTGGCAGAGGATTTCCCCACAGTTCTTTGTGTTCGAGGTAGTTTTTTCACATTCATCTCCTCTGTCCGGCCTGTTGAATGGGGTTTCCCCACGAAGTTGTGTTGATTTCTTTCCTCCCTTGTATGAATGGGAGATGAATTTCTGAATGGAGAGGGTCCCCCTGATCGTATCTCTGGTGCTGGCTGGGCATTTCACAGTCCTGCTGCCCCTGGAGGACTGATTTCGATCTTGATCTGCCTTTCATTCTGACATCAAAGCGGAGCCCCGATTCCCAGGCATTGTCCTGCCCTGAGTAGAGGTTCCTGGGTGTTGCCCATCCTGAGATTAGTTGGTTTCGTGCCCAACCTGCTTGTATTTCATTTTACAGAACATATTTACATTTTGCATATACCAAAACCACAAATTAATTCACTGTATTTATTACACATCCATCAGGACTGGGCTCCTCCTGTGCTTTGGGTCCCCCCAGGTCCCAAGAGCCGCCTGGGGGTCCACAAAGGGAAGCCAGCCCTGGTCCCCAAACATCACCTGGGGAATTCCATATCTCACACACAAACACCCCTGCGGCAACCACAATTCACCCCTTGATGTTTTATTTCACAAATTCTCCTATGGTTGCTTTGGTTAAGCTGAAATGGCCTCCTGTATTTCAGGGCTGATCCTGTACTTGGCTTTTCTGTGTGGAGAAATCTTCGGACAATTGAACAATCAGATTGCTGAGGAGCTCTTAAGTGCCTGGTGATGCAAGGAAGTGTGAGCTATTTAAGAACTAATGTGGAAAATGGCAAATTATGTGCTACCAGCTAGGTCTGAAAGGGGAAAAAAAGGAGGAATAAGTCAATACGATTAGACAGGACTATATTCAATAAGCACAATTTTGGTTTGAAATTGTGCAGCAAGAATTTTATTCCTTTGCAGATTTTCCTTTGGATTACAGAAGATGCCTCTGCTCTGCAAGACACATTTTGCTTTTCCAATCCTCATATTTAGAATAATCTGATTGAAAAGAACTGGTCCACAGAAATGAGAATTTCTTGGGTTTTTTTTTACAATGTAGATATTAAAGTGGATTCTCTATATTAAAAACTGCAAAGATTATTTATACAAGAAGTGCCCAATCAATCATTTTCCATGCAGAAAAGCTGTCAAAAAGAAAAATCCTGCATTAATGATCGTTCTTTGGCAACCCTACACAGGTTTCTCTGGAATGAGAAGTTGTTGGGTTCATCTGAGTGGACACAGCACAAAGCCATTACTTTTAGCAGCTGGCAACTTTGGCCAAAGGACCAAGTGAGCATTTGCACAGAAAAATGGAATAAAATTAACTGCAATGCTTGTGTTTGGCTGCATTTTATTGATGGGGATTTACCAAGTCCTCAGTTCTGAACTAAGCCTGTGGTTAAAAATGTAAATATTAACAGAAGAATTCCCACATCACCAGCTGAGGCACTGGAGGTTTAAATGAAAATGTCCTTTTGCACAAACTCAGGAGAAACCCAACAGTGTCAGAGAGTTCCTGGTAGAATAAGAGAGAGTTTGGAATTCTTATGGGATATCCTTGGCACAATAAATTCATCAAATTCAGCTTTTAAACTGAATAATTCATTTTAAATTCAGCTTTTTGAGGTTCTGCTCCAGCTGCCAAACTCTCTCTCTTCAGCCCCAAAAATGCCCCCCTTCCATAGCACCATCATTTCTTGGATTGTACAAGTAAAAAGCTTGAGTTTATCTCCCTAAAATTCTTCCACTCTGGAACTTATTTAGGTTGCACTGAAAGTCTGAATCTGGCTTAGAAGGGAGTGGGAAATTGGCAATGCAGAATATTCAGTAACTCGTGGCTCATGTGCTCATAAAGTGAGAAAAGCTTTATATCAGAAAATACTTTTTATAATATTTACACAAAATACAGCAGAAACTGTGTTTTTAATAGAACCTCCAGCATGGAAATACAATCAATGTTTAATATTGGGGAAAAAATCCAAGAGTTTGTGGTATTAAAGATGAAGTCAAGAGAATTTACCCGACTGCCCATTTCCATCGAAATTTAACTCAATAACAAATTATTAAGATGTTCTCATGAAGCCCAAAGGATTGCAAGGAAAATGTAAAAATACTTTTAATTACAGCATTTTGTACCATTATCTATATATTTACAGAAGCAGCTCTACCCTAGAGAAAGATGGCAAGGGTTTGCATGGAGGAAGGTGAAGGAGGTCACAAAAATTGCACATTCTGTGGAAAATGGGGAATGTGGGCACTGTAATTAATGGATCAAATTGCCAGGGAATTGTAGAGAGGATCAGAGGGTAAAAAGATAATTAGCAGATCAAAGGGTAAGAAGGCAAGAGCTGAAATAAAGTGGTGGTAATAGAAACAGCTAAAGAGGAATTATTGACCAATAATTGTATTGCTTTGGGCAATGTCTGCTTTGATAGAGCTGTTATTAGGGAGGTTTTTAATACATTAATCTGTTTTTATAGAAGTGGAGTTATGAGTATCAAGTGCCATGAATTCACTGCAGAGCTCTGACTGCAGCCTGGGTTTTGGGAGTTTCTAACCAATGCCAGTGGGGAAAAAAAAAAGGAAATTCAGGCTGCAGGCATTGGGAATGTGGTCAGAGAACCTTCCTTTAAATGGAGAAATCACAGAGAGTGGGATTTTCAGGGATTTGAGCATTTTTCTTGACTCAAAACCATATCAGAGTTTGTTCTGCAGCAGGGGAAGCTGCTCTGGGTTTTATTCCTTTCCCTGCAGGCTGAGTTTTGTCTGAGATCTCTCTTTGCACTCTGGACTAACAAGTCCCAGGCTGGGGAGCTCCTGGAGAGATTTATTATCAAGACCCCTCTCTAGAAAGGAATTTTTGGAGGTGTTTGTCTTAATATTTGAAATAATACCTACTCTGAGTGTGGATAAGGATGGGAATGGCCACAGTGGATCAGATTTATGGGACAATGACAAAAATCTATCGAGAGCCTTGGTGGGCTCAGGTGGGCTGCAGACACTGCCAGGTTTTCCAATAATTTCCAAATTTTGGTTTCTGTTTCCATTTCTCAGAGTCCATTTACTCACAAATAACAGCAGCATGGGATATGCAAAGGAAATGGCATTTGTAGTTAGCACCTGATGGATTTTCCTCTGCAGAGAGGAGCGGGTAAACACAATTTGTTCAATCTTTACTCTCCCATTTAGCTCATCATTAAGAGAAATCTGTGGGAAAAATGCACGTTCTGAGGGGTGGAATTGTTTTTTGTTAAATAGTATATACCTGCCAGATTATGAGGTGATAGGGAAGATTGAAAATGTCACTCAAAGGAGCTGCTGCTGAAGGCAATGGCAAAATTTTAATTAAAATCACCCAATGATCAAGAAGTGGGAGTCCTGTATCATTCCCAGAGATAGATGGATACAGAAGTTTTATGGAATGGAGGCAGCAGTGACTGTTTGTGGGTAAAATTTGTGATTTTGGTTTGTAATAATCATTTTTGCCACCAGAATTCTACCTGCAGTGAGAGCTCCAGGGTCAAGATCTTTTTAAGAGCAGAAATGGGGGAAATTCTAACTGTGCTCATCACTGTAACACTGAAAATGAGACATGAAATGGGATGAAAGTCTAGATAAAGATGGGCTGAAAAATAAAATAGGAGATATTTCCTTTTTTCTGCAGTTATAACTCTTAATTAAAAAATAAAATAAAATATATTGGCTTTAGGTCATGAAAAATGAGGCATGGTTAGGTTTATTTAATGACTGATGTAACTTCTGCTAACAGTACCTATAAAATTTATATCTCTGTAATTAGTGAGTGAGGAAAGTTTAATATTTCAGAAGTATGCCTTTGGATGTGTAATTTCAGCTGATTCTCACAGTCCTGAATCAGGCCCTTTGAATTACTTTCTAAACAATTCTGGATAAATGATCAGTCACATCTTTTGTTGCTTTTTCTGGGTTAAAACCTTAATTTTCTCTCATGTGAGATGACAAAATCAGATCAGTATTAAAATGCAGTTGAAATGTAACTGTTTTGTAAGAAAAGGTGCTGCAGAGAGGCTGATGAGGTGATTAAACATCCTGCAAGCAGGAATTTCATTTGGAAGATTGAGAGCTGTGATGAGAACTCCTCTCTGCCTACACACTTTTACCGCTTCTCACTCTAACTGAGGACTTATAAAGAGTTTATAAATTAAAACCAAATTAACCCCAGTGCTCCCAGGCTTACACCTTTCACACATGGTTCTATTAAGAGTGGATAAAACATTAATTCCTGCAACCAGGGCATGTATTAAAGTGGGACAGAGTTGGAAAGATCAGGGGCTGGTGTTCTTTTCCAGGCAAATACATGGATTTGGAAGGAATAGATGGATAATTTGCAATACAACCACGATTTCGTACAATAATAATTTCCTGGCTAGCTCCAGATCCCTGAAAACAATGCTGGGGTTTTTAAAAAGTGATAGATGTAATGAGCAAATTCAGTAAATCCCAAAAAAAACAGCACCCACAGCCTCAGAATTGTCCTCAAGGTGTCACGGAGGGAACTTTTATCATTGGTCACTTTGTGTAGAAGACCCTGTGCAGGAATTAAACTTCATTTCTTCTCCTGCTTCTCCCCAAACCACCACGTGGCTAAAGCCTCCCCAGCCCTGCACCTCTTCCAGCATGCCTGGAAGCCTTGGTTAATCTCACCTGCAATCCAATTAAAAGCCTCTTAAAACTTTGCACCTGCACTAATTGCAGATTCACATCACTGCTTTGCAGTCATTAAGTCCACGAGTCGGAGTTTTGATGAGTGCAGCTAATCTGGTTTATCAACAAAGTGCTGCAAGGTTCCCGTGCTAAGGCAGGATAATCAGCAGGGGTCAGGCAGGAATTATCTTGTCTCGCCAAGCATTTCAAAAGGGCTAATTATGTTTGTTCATGAAAGTTGGACCTAAAACAACCAAAATCCGAGGGAAAAAGCTTTGGAACTTTTCTCTGCGAGTAACTCATTTGGCTGAGGTGTTGATTTATATCGGGAGGTTCTGTGAGTGTTTTATTCTTCAGCAAAAGCCCAGGACACTGGGGCTGGGTTTTCAAAGTGCAGCACTTGAAATTCTGTCTCTGTGCAGCTGAGAAGGGCTGGGAGGCAGCTGCTGCTGTTCTGGAATATCCATTTCTCTGGATATCTGTGTGCACGGATGCATATTCCCTGAGAAACACACAGTGTGCTCCTCCCACCTCACAGAGCCAAGGTTGTTAAATATTAACAAATTCCTGCTGTAAATCCCAAAGCTGAAATATCCAGTCTAAAATTCTATATTTTACCAGAGATTTTTAAAAGAAGTTTCTTTATGCTCATCACCTAGAGCTGTAGATGAGGATAAATAAAAACAGAGCATGGAGAAAGAGATAAACACTTGTAATTCAGCCAGAAACTTTTTTTTTTTTTTTCTTTCCTAAAGGATTCTTGCTCCCAATTCACCCGGAGCACATCAGCACACCTGTGGCATGTGGAACAGATGGAGCAGGCATGGCAAACACCTCCAGCTGCACAGATCCCTTACACAGGTGCTGGGTTCAGGCTCTGCCTGGCCAAGGGCACCGGGGCTTTGGCAAATGCCCAGAATTCCGGGGCTGCAGGAGAAAAAGCAGGGAGAAAGGAGTCAGCTGGCAGCAGCATCCTCCAGAGCAGCCCCAAGCCTGAGCCAAACTGCCCGGCTCGCTCCTCACCCCGTGCTCTCAATCACTGTCAAATTCCTAAACTTATTTGGCAGCTCAGGGGGAGGAATTTTTGGCTGGAATTGTTGGAACAGGGACACTGGGATACTCAGTGCCTCAGTGGATGGTGTTAAACCCGTCCATGGCTGATCATTCTGGGGGAGATGCTCTCGTGTGAGGTCTTCTTTTCATTCCTTCCCCCTTACTCATTTGGGTTCTTTTCACACCTTATTTTTCATCACTCCCATTTTCTGCCACACTTGCTCCCCCTGCTTTGGTTGTGGGTTTTTTTCCATTTCTCCTCTTTGATGCTTTTCCTTCCTCCCTTCCTCCCTTCCTTCCTTTCTTCTTTCCTTTTTTCTTTCCTTCCTTTTTTCTTTCCTCCTTGATTTTGGCTTTTTTTTTTTCTTTTTAAAATTCCCTCCCTTGGTGGTTTTTTTGGGGGAAGAATGGATGCTTTTTGTTCATTTTGTTAAATTTTTTGGGGGGAGCAGCTTTTCATTCGGTCAGTTTGGTGTGGGTTTTGTTCAGTTTTCTATTTTTATTTTTCCTTTGTTTTTTTTCTCCTTATTTATTTTCCTCCCCTGTTTTGGGGGGTATTTATGTTCTCCCTTGTGACATTTTCCCCTCCATCTGAGCAGCACAGTGGCAGTTTTGGGGGCAGTGACAGCCCAGGCTGTCTCTGGACACGCTGCAGGTGTAACTCAAGCACGGTGACGTTTGTTATGTCCCTCTAAATAGCTCTGCTGATGGTGCAGAACTGGTGCTGAGACAGGAGAAATGATAAAACATAATCAAGGCCCAAAAGACGACGTTGTGATGTTGATAGAGAGAAATTTATGTCCCTCCCCTGTCCATGTAATGTTCAGATTAATCCATTTGGTATCTGTGTGTCAGAGCAGCCAAACCACTTGGAAATGATCTGCTGGGACAGGAATATTAGAAAGGCCTATTCTTTTATAAACTAATTTTCTCTCCAAAACTCTAATTCCAATAATAATTTTTCTGTTAAAAAACCCCCCAAACCTAAATTCCTTCAGCTGCAAAGGCGCCTTTGCAGCTCTGAGCTGGTGGGGACGAGCTGTCTCCTCAGGAAGATTTAACTGGGTGCAGATTTCCACGTGTTTATAGAGCAGAAATCTCTGCTGTATAAACACACTGAGCCTCTGCTGACCAAAGAAGGCCAAACCCCAGCCTTCCACTTGGACAGAAATTTGCCTTTTTTAGTGTGGTAACACAGGCCAAGTTTGGGATGGCAAGGCCTGAACTTCCACTCCAAAAATTCCAAGCTGTGAGGGGTAAAAAGCTCTGAGGGAGAACAAGTTGTGAGGGTGATATCTGCAGCTGGGAGGAAGCCTGGAAACTTTGGGAGGGTTTAAGTTGTGTTAGAGACAATTTTGGGCTCTGCTGACAGCCAGAAATGTTCAGCATTGGTTGGTCCAGCTTTGCAGGCCAGGCCTGGATCAGGCACCATGAACATCTCAACTCCTTCTGAGTTTGAGACTGCGGCAGGAGAACGGGCTGGATTTCACACAAATAACGCTTAACTTTACTGAAAGCTTACCTAACAAAAATCTATTCAGACAAAACATTTAAAATGTGGGGAAAAAAAAAAAAAGAAATAATGGTGGGTTTAATTGCTGGGATATGTCTGACTTCAATCCTCCACTAATATCTAAGATAAGTGTGAAATATTTGTCATTAAACCTGAGAGATTATAAACCCAGTGACGACTGGTGTAATGCCAACCTTTTTGTTGGCACTGCAGTTGATTTTGCTCTGATCTTTTATCAACTCTGTGACTAAATTCAGAATTCTTGCTTTGGGTATCAAGGATGGTAAGAAAGAATGAACACATTTTCTCAGGTTTCACAGAGAAACCTGTGCTTCTTGGCTCTCAAGAGCAAAAATAAAACATAATTAACATATCATCTTCAGGAAGGTCTGGGTGAGATATCCCTCTAATATATAATCATCATTTTCAGCAATCACAGCCTTTTTTTCACTCTTCATTACCTTAACACCTTAACCATTTACATCCTTCAGGCTTTCCTTGTTTTGTTATTTTGGGGGTTTTGTTTGTTTGTTTGGGTTTTTTGTTTGTTTTTGTTTTTGTTTTTGTTTTTTGTTTTGTTTTTGTTTGTTGTTGTTGTTGTTTCTGGTTTGGTTTGGGGTTTTTTTGCAGATATGAGCAATGAATGACTACATGATGTATTAATTTCATTTGAATGATAAATGGAGATGATATTTCCCAGCAGGTGAATAAATACAAAGCTGGTAAGTCACACCAAGAAAACCAGTAAAACCTTCAAAAGGTGGTTTAACCTTTGTTTTAGTCAAACAAAAACCACCTTTGCAACCAAATATTTTATAAACTCCTTCACCGCCTTTCCAGAGGTTATTTTACAATTTTAATTGGCTCAGATATTTTTCCCTCATTGATTAGGCTGATCAGACAGATGGATAAGGAAATATTGCTGGGAAGAGGATGGCTGGAGAAATCAGTGCTGCTTTGGTGGTGCTGTCAAGGCTCCCTGTGGCAGAGCAGCACCCAACACCCCCTTAAAGAACAACACAAAAATAAAATGGGGAGTGCCAGAACTGCCCAGGACAAAACATTCACCCTTCTGTGTTTATTTTCAATATCCCTGAGGATATTTGAGGATATTAGCCTGAGGAATATTTGATAAATACCATGCTAATCTATGTGATGGGATAATTGCCTGTGGTATAAACATGTAGTGCTACATAAAGAGGGCTTTTGGATGCCAGACCGTTCCAAGTTTTGATCAGCTTGTTCAAAACTGATCAATTGTTTTTTTTTCCTCTGTGCAGGTTTGACTGCAGCCTTTGAAAATCCTGTGCTAAAAGGTGGTTTTCATAATGTAGCCAGGGAAATAATTGTGTTCTCTTAGAAATAACTGGAAAGATGATAAGCCATCCTCTCTTGTAGAATTTGGCCTTCCTGTATAAATAAATCCTTTCAGTGCAGGGATCCTGTGTGGTCAAACTGATTGCCAGGAAGAGAACACTCTCAGTTCATTATCTGGAGTTCTTCAGCTCAATCCAAGGAGGCATTTTGCAATCACTAGCACAGAAAATAGATGCACTGAGATGCGATTGCATTTACAGAAAGCTTCAGGATAATTCATTTACGAGATGGCTTGTTGCTCTTACATACTACTTACATTCATCAAATTCTTGGCATTTATTCTTCCCAGTTGGGCCAGTGAAAAGCAACCAATTAAGGTAGTGTTCAGGCAGAAAAAAATCCAGCCCCATCCAGAAGCAGGGAAGTAGGAAGAATTCTCCATGGGTTTCTTTAGAGGTTTTTAATCGGTTCAGCTCAAGCAGGTGGGAGGGGGTGTGGGAGATGCCAGCTCACAGGGCAGGGGGCTCACCTGGCCATGGCAAAGAGCCTTTGGGCCCTTCCCACCAAGGTCACAATGCAGGGATCCCCTTCCCAGCCTTCCATCCTGGCAGATTTTGGGGCTGGGGAACTGCTGACACCGAGGCTCCTCGAGGCTCTTCTGCAGGTGTAAAAATCTGCCTGCCCCTTGTGTTCCAGTAAATGTGGGGTGTCCCTCAACCAGGAGGAACTGAGTGGACAAAATAATCATACTTGGAGCTTGTCTCCATAGAAGGGACTTTTCCCAGGGTGCCTGAGCTGGAAACAGGTAAATTAATTATTTGATAATTCTTTACCCCTGGAAAAATGAGGATTGTGAGAAAGGCATCGGGTTTTCCAGCTTATTTCACTGTCGCACTTGTTTCAGGCTTTCAATGCAGCTCAAATCCTCTCCTACCATGGCTTTGTCCTACAGATTTGGCCAGAGATTCACACACTGATTCACAGAGATTCAAGCACTGATTCACACTTTTATGGCAGTCTTAAAACTTTTTGGTCTAACAAGACAATATTGCCTGCTGTGCCCAGCAAAGTTATTGTATCTTTATGTTTATGTCAATGAAATTATGTCTGAAACAAGGCTTGAGTGTGCTGGTGTTGCAGTTAAAGATTAAATCTGATTGTGTTCTGCATGGCAATGCTGTAAAACTGCTATTTCTGTTTAAAAAAAAATCCATTTCCCTCAAACAGATTACATTGTATCTTTGAAGGGTGAATTTAAGCAGGGAGTATTTATAATAATATGTACATCATTAATCTCCAGCCTTTAATCTCTACAGTCCTACTTAACCCAGGGGAGCTTCAAAGGGTGTAGGTGCCTTATATATTTCTTTTTATTGAGAGAGGAGGTAAAATATAAATGAAAGATCTGAAATCAAAACTGTATCTGTAACGTTTCCTTTTAATCTGCATAACATATTTAATGCTCGACACGTTGGGAAGCTACCTGGATATTTGCCTGATGAACAGTTCTAGGGACAAACTGGAAAGAGTAAACATATTAATTAGAGGCTGCACAGCTCCTTCTTGCTGGTGTAATCATTAAATTGATTTTTCCAGTCTGACATGTAATTGTTCCAGCGATGGAATCCTGCTTTCCACTCTCGTTCTGCTTCATCAATATTTCCTGTAAAACATGAAATGGGTTACATTAATCTAAATTTGAATCTCTTTGTATGCTAATTGAAAAATAATTTTGATTATCAATGTCATCTGCTCCAAATACATTATGGGATGGTCTTCTGCTTCTTTTCTTAAACCTGGAATGACTGAAAATTCAGTGATTAGAGTTTTGTCTTTACATCAGAAAAGAAGGAGTGCAAAGATATCATTTTGGCAGGGTAATAAATATACTTCGGATTTTTTTTTCAATATATATATATATTTTTACTATACATTTTGGGTATTTCTGTCCATCAAAATCATCATTTTAAAGTCACTATTTTTTTTTCTTTTTTTATCCTCAAAATATTCCTTTGGTTCAATACACCCTGCATTGAATATACCCACACACCCTGAAGGCTAAATAATGCAAAATGAGAGAGATGCTGGTAAAGATAAGGTGAAATCAGAGCTTTGACTAAGGCAACAAATGGATTTCCACTGTTTTAATGGATTTCAATGCATGTCCAGGATCTCAACCTCCCATGGAATAAATCCCCAAGTTTAAAGAATAAAGGGCACAGGTTTGGAGTAGGATACAGCCAAAGGTGCACTATGTCAACACGAGACCATCTTCTCTCTTCTGCTTCATCCCCACCTTTAAGGCATTTTCCAACTAATCCTGAGTCCCACGGAAATATTTATTGCCAAATTTGTTATCAGCATGGGAGCAGAGGGTGAGGATGAGAAGAGTCACACAAACACAGCATTTCACAGGGCTCCCAGAGTATTTTATGGACAGGGATCCCTCCCTGCAGCCCCAAAAGGTGATTAACACCCTGGAGAAAGGCAGGAACACTCAGACACCACCAAGAAGGTGGATAAAACCTGCAGGATGCAGCAGTCCCTGATGCTCATGGTTTTGTGTCAGCTGTAGGCTTCAGGATGAAGTTCAGAGGGTGCTGATGATCCATGAATGCTTTATCCATTCTGGACCAGCTCTGGTGGTGTCCCACCCCGGCACAGCTCCCTTCCACAAGGGTTTGGTGGTGGTGCTCCTGAGCTTACAGCTCCGTGGCTTCTTTATGCTCCTTTGGCTTTTATGTGCTCCTGCTGCAGCAGAGCCCCTCTCCCTCCATAAATTCACCCCTTCCCCCTTTTTTACAGCCTGCAAGTGTGACTGGTGATGTGAAAATGAAATACTTCTGTGTTTTACACCCCGCCAGAGAAAACATTCGGGGGAGGGAGTTCGCCGATTCCCAGACTGGGCTTGGAGGAGCAGCAGTAATTTGGTCGCTTATCTGCAGTTTAGCTCAACATTTCCAAACCTTTCTGGTCTGGAAATCCAGATGGCAATTTAATGAGACTTTGAAATGAGATTTACTTCTTGGTTCCAGTGAGACCAGAAATAAAACCCAGATACTTTTTCTCCAGGAAGTCCTGTACTTTTACACGCAGTCAAAAAGAAAAGTGCGAAGAACAAATATGGGAAAAAATGTCAATAAATTAACCACATCCTTCTCCCTCAGCTCGAAGTTGTAAACAAGCTTGGTTACAACAGAGACCAAAGCAAAGTTCAGATACTTTCAATTTTTTTTTTTCTGCAGGACACAACTGTCATTAACTCAGAGATGATTTGGAAGTGCTGGTAACAATAAAATCTCATTTTCATTGCTAAGCTCTGCAGAGAAAACTCAGAAACATGGGGACAAAACATGCACAACATTCTGCTTTCCTGACTAAGACCTCTCCTTTGCACATATTTAACTTAAAGACGTAGTCAGGGTCTCAGGCAAAGCCAATTTTTTCACATTAAGTCAAATAGATTGGTAATTTAGTGTATGAAGCAGCAGCAGTATTATTTGGAGAAAACTACCTGAACTGTGTTTCTCATTTTATTCTTGATTTTGGATGTCCAGTTTTATTTATTCAGGCAAAACCTCCACTTATGAATTAAAAAGGAAATTCAAAAACCTCTCTTCTTTAATTATTCAGGCGTAGAGGTGTTTAAAGTCTGCCCAAAGACACTGGAATATCTCTACCACAGACACATCTTGAATTAAAAGTCACTGTTCTGGAGTATAAATTATGGGGCTTTTCAGTCCTTTTAAAGATTTTGTTGAACAAGTGAGCCAGCTGGAGAAAGAAGACATCACAAAATTCAGAGGAGCCACCATTATGACTCTAAAAGACAAAAGGGGGGTGGAAAACACTGAAATAAGAACTCGGGTTCCCATTTGTTTGCTTTTTTTCCCCCCAGTGATAAGATCCAAATTGAAGTCACAAGTCAATGCATCCCATTATCACCAACATCATCAATCTCTGGGAGGCAACCACCCATGACTTGGAAGAGCTGACAGCTGCGAGGCAGAAAAGAGAAAGATCAGAGAGTCCAAGCTGACCAATAATCACAGCTCAGAGCACTGGGTGCCTGCAGAGCCACGGAGGCAGCTAACAGGGAAAACAGGGAATTTTCTACAAGCCACGGGGGCAATCCCAAACTTTACCTTGATTCCTGCTAGCCCCGTGCAAAGCCCAGGGAGGCTGACAAGGAGAAAAGGGCAGGTTCTGTAGGCAATGAATCTGTGCTCTAAGAGGTTCCAGTTTAACAGATAAAAATTTTAAAAAGGTTTTTTTTTGATTCTTCAGCTGGATTTTCCTCTCATTCCATCCATCCCTTACTTTAATGGTGTTACAGCAAAGTTAAATTTATCACCATCCCATCCTTTGGACTGCTGGATGTGCCAATAAAGTGCTAATCTTAATGTTAATACACAAAAACCCATTTAGGATTGGAATAAAGGCCCTAGAGCTGTTAATTTATAAGGGATGACAAGTTAGAATTAATTTTTCCATCCTCAACAGCTCATGATAGCAGGTACCTGCGAGTTTCTGGGTTCAATAATATGATAAATGCCCCAGGGTTATGCTGTAGATTCTCATGGTGAGAGTCTTTTCACAAATGTCCAGAAAGGAGGAAACAAATAATATCTATATTGAATATCTTTTAATCACAGTTTCTGTATATCAAAGCTCTGTTAGCCACAGCAGTATATTCCTTTTCACATGTGTTTTTAAGGACTTTCTTCTATTTTTTTTATTTCTTCTCAAAGTCAGCAGAGCTCTCTGGGAGATGAATTATTCTGAGGGCTGTTATCTTTCCAATGAGATGCTGTGAAATGTTGGGAAGAAATCAGCTGGTTTAGGTACAGAACCTTATTGCTCATAGCTGCAATAAGTCCTTTTTGGGAGGTGTGGTAGTATCAGTGAGGTTACTTGTGATTAATTCACATTTCTTCATGTATCCAACTCCAGGGAAATTTAATTCTGATGGTGAATTTTCTATTTAGTCAAATTTTTAATATCCTTACCATTCACAGTATTTATCTCTGTAGAATCCCAATTCTGGTTGGAGGATCACAGAAAATATAATAAACTTTGTTGCTCATTGGTCAAGAGGTTGAACATTTCTCTGCCTCCACATCAAAAAAAGATGTTTTTAGTGTGGTTTTAAAAAGTAATGTATTTAAATAACCAAGCTTGATTCCTTCATAGATGATACATGATGCAGTAATATCAAATAAAATAGAAAAATATGTATTAGGCACACTAAAATAGTAATGGAAGAGTAAATGGAAAGTTTGGCTGCCTGCAGCGTTCAACAATCAAGAGGAAACGGGCTCATATAAATAGGAAGGGCTTTAGATGCATTAAAGGTTGTGTTGAGGAGCTAAAGTCTAACACAGATGCTTTTATAATTAACATAGGATTGCTCTAAAAGCTACTTAAAAGTCACCTGATGTTTACTGTCCCTCCAGTGGGATTCTCCCAGCAGCAGCCAGCACAAACCCTTCTGGTTTCCAAACGAAATGGGAAATGCTGAGTGGTCCCTGCCTGTCCTGGGCTGGGCAGGGGGCAGGAAAAGGGGTGAAAATCCAGGTGGGAACTGTGTCTGGTGGGAACTGAGAGCCCAGGTCTACTTGTCCACAAGCTGGACATAGAACTGCAGGTTCTGACTTGTGTCTTTATTGATTTATGAATTGAAACTCGAGGAGAGGACATTGAGAAGCCTTCCAAATTCATACAAATCACTCTAGAAGTATCAAGGCCATATTTTATATATGGCTGTTACTCTTGTGTTACTGTGGGGAGCCTTACTTTTTCCTTATTATTTTCCCTCCCTACAACCATAATAATTTTTTAAAAAAGATATCTGATATGATTGCTTGAGGAAAATGTGAATTTTCCAACAGTAAAGATATATATTTCTCATATACTTCACCGCCTCAGGGAAGCTGTCTCACCCAGCCTGTGATGGGAGCAGGCTGGTGCAGATCCAGGACACATTTGGACTTGGCCTTTAAAGGCTTTAAAACCCCTCAGTGGGTGGCAAGGCTTGGGCTAGGAGTGGGTCAGGAATTAAGCAAGGGGTGACCAAGCACATCCATGGCAAATCTGGATCACTTGATGTTGAAAAATTGTAATTTCTGCAAAATAAGTTGTTTTGATTATCCTCTTTGGGGTCTACCTGGTAGAATTCTACTTTGCCTATCTGAACCATACTTGAACTTGTAACAATGAAAACATAAAAATTCCTCACTCGTTCTCTGTCATTTTATATTATCTCATGTTAAAGCAGCCTTCTTTTCCTAAGAATATTTCAGTGGAAGGAGTAATAGAAACGAGAGACCCTCGTAACAAGAGGAAATCTCTGCATTAATGGTGTGCACCGTCCTTTAAAGGACATAAAAGGAGAGAGAAAATGCAAACTAATATTTCAGTGAGGAGAACTATTGCAATATAAGCTCTTATATCACGTTTGTACACAGCATTTTGAAGGGTTTTCTGCCAGAACTGGATAATATTGTATGAGGAACATAATGGAAACACTCTGTTTTTATTATTGCCATGTTTCAAGGACTGACAGATGATACAAGACAAGGCAGTGCCACTTGTTGACAACATTCTTGCCTCTGTTCTATATTTGGATCCAGACACGACGATTCTTCTCTTTTCGCTAAGAATACGCTGGTGAATTTCTTTTAATTAAATTATGCAAATTTATGTTGCGAGTTACCGAATGTGGCACGGTGATGGGTTTGTGTCTGCTGGCAGATCCTGAGTGCTGCTGCCTCATCCCTCACCCCACAGGACCGGGCAGAGCAGCCCCTCTCTCCCCCAGGGTGTGCTGAACTCTGCTCGCTGGAGCTCAGCCCATTTTTGGGATCCACATTTCCCCCAGGGTTTCCCAGCCAGGTTGAAGGAATGTGTAAGAGAGTTCAGTTCTCCTGGCTCAGCACAAAGTTGTCAGGATCTTTGAAACCTCCCTGAAATCCACCCGTAATTGGGAACTACTTTTGTGATTTTAAAATCACACAGTAGGCTTCATAAATTATTCATTTTACCTACTGATTTCGCATCTCTTGATTTAATTGAAAAACATCTGTTGAATTGAGAGGGGATAAAATTGAGCCATAATACAGTCACAGACTCAAATGAGGAGGGAATAAATTATTTCAGAAGGAATCATCTGTGCACCATGACAGTTTACATATTTTTAAAGCTTACGTGTTTTTTAAGACGAGCATTCAAACTGAGTCTTAGAGGAAGATTTTAAATTACTAATTAACATCTTAAAAGTGTATCTCATTTTTGAAACGAGACTTTCCCTCAAGTCAAGCTGCAGAATGTGATTCCAGAGCTGCGAAATCACTTTATAAAATCAATTCCTTTTGAAATCCATAGCACAAAGACTTCATCTGTTGCTGGGCTTTGGTAAAACAGTGCCACAGGTCTTCAAAAAATTAGGGTTTTCTGTTTCCAACTGACCTTAAAGTTTCAAACAATTATTATTTTCAATTTTCAAACAACTATTTTTGGCAGCAAAACCTCATAAACCCACTGTGTACATGGCCAGGCACTAATCAGTCTGTTTTCTATGGGCAAATCCTGCAGCCTCTGGGTTGTCAGCAGTGACACTCCAGAAATAAAACACAGGGCTCTCACGTGAGCTGGAAACCAGAATCCCCTCTTGGCAGTGGCAGTGCACTTCCTATCCTCGGGGGATCAGTTGCATAAAATAGAATCCCATAAATAATAGATAATATAAGCCAAATAGAACATCCTGTAGGGCCCCACAGTTTATACAGAACATCCAAAGCCTCCAGAATTCCCAGTGCAAACTCTCCTTTAGCGCTGATTTTCCTGCTCTCTTTAATACCCAGGAACTCTGGTGGCACCAAGACTCTTTCGGGGGGTACCAAAAACCAGAGGTTTCAGGACCCAGTGTCTCACATTGTGGCTGCACCTGAATTTTGGGACAGAGAAACTCTGTGTCACAAAGTGCTGGCCCTCGGTGTGTCCCCAGGTTTTGTCCTGGTACAAAACAGGGTTGGATCCCTGGGCACTGAGAATTTCAGGGTTTCTGTGCTGCCAGGCACTGACCCCCAGGCAAACTCTGCACTGACCTGAGGCCGTGGAAAAGGCTCCCAAAATTGAGTGACAGCTCTGGGGTTGTGGGGGTGGAATTTGGACAGAAGTGTGTGAGATCACAGGGTGCAAAACTTAGAGTTTAAGGGTTTAGAATACAGGAATAGATATAAAGCAAGATGGAGGTTTTAGGGCAGAGTCCTAAAACCTCCTTTTTTTTTCACCTTCTTCTCCATGGTCTGGGTGGGTTTTTGTAATTGGGTAGAAAAGTCCACATTGCTGGCCATGGGTGGTTGGGTATGGGGTTAGAAGTAAAAATAATTTAGGTGTCATTTTTTAATTGGACAGTTTATCCTTAAAAGGCCTTGTAGAGAGAGAGATATGGCTCCATTTTTACTTTGTTAGCTGGAAGTGCTGTAGAACTCACAGCTTGTGAGACTGTAATGTAGATAAGAATTAATAAACATCTGAGTCCGAAAACAAAATTCTGTCCCAAGCATTTAATCCCGACTCTGGCAAAAAGAAGATAAAAAACAACAGGTGACCCCAAAGCCACAAGTACAGGGCACATTCTGGGTTTCACCCTCAACACAGCATGGACAGTTTTATCCAACACCAATTCAGTTTTACCCAGCTGAACATCTCAGTTACAAACAGGAATATAAAGATCTGAACTCAATTATCACATTAACATCCAGCAAACGACCCTTGCATGAAAGTTTTGTACAAAAGCATCTAGAGACGAACTGTTACCTGTCATTTCCACCACTTTGGGGAAAAAGTGTTTCCAGAACCGACAGTGCTGAGCTCGGAGTTTTGTCAGTACCTCGGAGGTGTTGGTGTTCAGTGTCAAATAGTTTTGTTCAGTGCTAGTGAAGACTGGCCATCTTATTCCATCAGTCAGGGTCCCATGTGGAGCTCTAAAGGAGAAAAGAAACACTTCATTTAGAATGAGAGACCACCTCAGCACACAATAAAGCCTGATTGGGGTTTGTTTAATAGCTGTTCAGCTCAAGTGTGTTAGTTTGGAATGACTGATGTGTCCTTTTGGAAGCAACAGGGGAAAAAAGCCAGATAGATTCCATTTACCCTCATTTGAAGAAAAAAAGAATCTGCTTTTGAGGGGTTCTGGACTCATCAAAGGGAAAACCTTAATAAATGATCATATTCAAACAACTTTTTGAACCTGGAGATTCTCACAGAAGCTGTGAATCATTAGGGATGACTCTAGAACTAACCAGCCTGCCAGTCCGAGAGGCTGAGTGGTTTGTGTTTTAGTTTGACTGCCTTTGATCCCTTTAGATGGACAAACAGATTGGAATAAATGACTGGGATCAACACGCAAGTAAAAGCAGAAATAATGTCTAAATGGGATAAGGTCTGTATTGGGAGGGAGAGCAATTATCCCTCATTAAGGAGGAACAGTCATCCTGGAGTCCTGTTTGTGGAGGGCCAAATGGGAACACTCTGAAATCTTGTGGAAACTGGGAAGAGGTACAGAGGCCTTGACCCTTTACAGAACCAGCTCTGCATGTGAAAGGAGCACAGCTGTTGGTATTAAAAGAGTTGTGATAAATATTTATAATACAGCAGAATTCATCAGGCTCTAAGGACAGGCAGCCAGATTTCACCTCCAGAAATGACAGTATCTGTATGAGGGGAAAAAATGGTTTAAATGTGTAGGAGAACAACAAAATGGGCTAAAGTGTTACATTAGGGAACAAATAAAACAGAACATGAATTTCAGGAAAATAAGTAGATTTGTATTTCAAACAGATCACCATAGCTCAGAAGAGGTTAAGAATAAAAGCTAAACTTTTAATTTCAGTGCAAGCACAAGGAGCCATTTTCTTTCCTAGAAGCTGATGTCAAGGAATCTGGGATTTAGGGCAGAGCAACAGCAACTGATGATGGTTGGAGGGATAAATTAACCCTGAGCTGAGTTCATTTGGTTCTCTCTACTTTACTTTTCACCAGGCAGAAGGCAAAGAAGAGTCCAGGGAGTGGAGCCCATTTGGGTTCTGCATCCTGAGAGAGGCAACAAGGCAGAAGGTGTGGGTGGGAGCACTCAGAGCACAAGATGCTGAAGCAATACTGATATCTCTTAGTTAATTCCAAATTAATTGAGTTTTCAGCCCATGTTTTTGTGTTCTGGGGTCTTTGGCATTGGCTGCTTCAAGAAGCAGTGTTGGAATAAGAGCTTCAGGCTGTCATTTCCTGAGCTGCTCCCTTCTCCACCGATTTTTCTTGACTAATTCAGCTCTGATTAACCCACGGCACCTTTTTCAAGTGCACATTTATTTGTGGCTCCTGAGAACGATGACTTAAGCAGAGCTGACTTGCACTTCAGTTCAAGATCAGGACGCTAATGGTGCTGTCAGTATTCATTTAACAGCTTTTATGCTATGAAATAAATCATGACATCCCACATTATAATTTACAGGTGTGTGGGGGGATTACACAATGCCTCGATGGCGACAGAGGTATTTTACTGAAGAAATGATTGAAAGAACTGTCAGGTGAGCGCAGCACTTTGAAGCCCATGAACCTGCTGATTACGACAATCTCTGCATTTCTAGGAAGTTTACTGTTCAAAGAAATGCCCAGTAATTTCCTTCTTAACTTTATTATTGAAAATTTCCCAAGTTAAAAAGCAGCTCCCAGTTGGAGCAAAAGGGAGATCACAGGAGTATAATTTGGAACGAGTTATGATTATAACCTTGTTTTTCCCTCACAATTACTGTTCATTCCTTCTTACTAATAACTTCATGATGAGAATTGCAGTGCCCAGAATGAGCTGTAAAATTCCCTGCTCTTTGCACCAAATTCAAAGTCTAATAATATTCATACAGAAGGGTAAAGCATGGTGGGAATATCTCCAGTGAGCAGACAGGAATCCAATACCCTGCACAAACTTGTCGCTGCCCATTTGGGTTTGGATGGACAATCTTTGGTGATTGATTACAGAAACCTGCTTGTACTGAAAAAAGAAAGTTCCCTTTGCATGGAGCCCTCCATTCTATTATTTTTTATCAATTCCTCAAGCCTCTGCTCTTTCATCTTCTGGTACTGCTTCATCACCTCTGCTTCAGTAATTCCAGTTTTGCCACTTCAGTGCTGGCATTGAGGCCTGATGGTGTGTCCTGAGCAGGGTTTGGGCTGTGCATCTTCAGGACAGGCTTTTATTTTGTGATTTTATCTTGTCAAATCACCTCTCTTAGACAAGATTCATTCAGAGAAGGCCCAAGTTTTGTTTGGAGAAAATCAACAAATAATATGGCTTGGAAAAGACCTGGGAAGATCCAACCTCCTGAAATGAACAGGGACATCTTCAGCTAGACCAGGAATATGAGCTCCACTCAATATCTTAGAAAGAATCTTTTTCCTTTTCCAGCCTTTTTACCATTTGCAGGAGCAAGTCTTAAGGCAATGAAGAAATACAGTTCTTTGAATTGCTCCCAGAAAAGAAATGCAAGGCAGAAAAAACAAAACTAAAGAAAACACAAAATGAAACAAAACAAAACAAAGCAAAAACAAATCAAAACAAAACAAAACTAAACACAAAATGAAACAAAAACAAAACACAAACTGAAACCACCTGTGTTCAAACTCTGGTGTAAACAGAATTTGTCTCATTCCTGCAGCAATATTTTCTCTTCGCATATGCCCTGAAATTATGGGCTGGGTTCTCTCTACTCTGGTAGTGGCACAGCCGCTCATTTATAGTAAATTATTTTGGTAAAATATGTCTTTAGGTGGAAGTTTCTTGGTTGTACTTGTTGTTACTTAGATCACCTTCTTCCCCCTTTGGGTTTTTCCATCCACAATTGCCAATAACTTTTAGTTTTCAAGATTAATTTATGGCAAGTGTACTAAATTTGATATAGGCGTGAAAAGGGTTTTGGAAGAACTTATTAACCAATCATTTCTCTGTATTTAATATTCATCTTCAGCAACTTTAGAAAGAGAAAGTTAATTTCATTCAAATGGAAAATGCAACATGAACAGAGCTCTGTTAATCATAATAAACATACATACATTACCATTCTCATTAATATGATCAATATAGCCTGAGAAACAATGCATTTTTATTAATATTCACACAGCATTACCTTTACAAATGGTTTATCATACAGATACACAAAAAAATGTAATTCATCATCTGACTGGTTTTGGTAAACATTCAGGATATAAAGTACCTGGAAAATATTCCCTTTTATTTTTTGTGAGCAAGTTCTGAACAGGAGAGTGAAAACTCATAGAGTGAATTCCACCATTACAACAGAGATTAGTCTTTTGTAGTGTGAAGTTGTATTTTGAAGAAGTTCAGAATGGAAAACACTCTCTGCTAACCCTCCTGAAAAAAAATGTTTAGGGTGTTTTAGGATTTGCCTTTGTAAGATGTGTCCTACAGTCTAGCTCAGGCTGTCCCAAGCTGTCACCACGTTCCTGTTCCACTGCTCTGTCTGTGACTCAGGTTGTGTGCTTCTCCAGAGCACAAGAAGAACAATCCCACGTCTCAGTGCCCACTGGGGTGGATGAAAGTTGGTGTTAATTCTGCTGCCCCTGTGCAGGAGGGATTGAAATCCAGGGGAGACCTGTCCCTCTCAGTGTCAGTGGGTTGGTTTCACCCTGCCTGGAGCTGCTGAAGCTCATTTCCAATTTGGCCCCTTTTCTTTTAAAAGCTGGTTTAAAGGCAGGAGAGAGGGATTTGAATCCCTTTGATTGGCTTTTGTGATCTCTGGAGGCTGTTGGGCAGCACTGGCCATCAGCTGTTTCCATGGGTGGCATTTCATGGAGAGTTACCTGGGGCACAAGAAAACCAGGAGGGGGAATGGCCTTGGAGGGAGTGCAACAGCAGAAACAACCCAAGCTCCTGCAGGTTTCCTGCAGCTGCAGTACAAAGCCTCTGAGAATAATGGAAACAGTCAGCTCAGCATCAAACAAGGAGGACAAGCTCAAAGTTTCACCCCCAGGGTAGCTCTGGGAGTAAGGGGTGCCCCTGGACATCTGATGGTTGGATGATCTTAAAGGTCCAAACCAAACAGAGGAACCTTTTCTTCTTTTCCCCCCTCACACTTTGGAAGAAAACATTTTGTTGTTTTTCCTCTTTCCCACTTGGACAGGAGGACACTCCTAATTAGCAGGAATGCTGATGAGGAGCTCCAGGCCCTCCCCGGAGCCAGAGGAGGGGAAGTGTTTGTGGCATTAGTCAGGCCAGCACAGCCAGATGTCTCACATGATTCCTGAAGGCCAGCAAGGGTGATATTTATACCTAAGCTCATTTTCCCATTGCAGCACACTGGCTGCCAGGTTCATCTCAATTTGGGGTGCTGGTGTGGTCCTTGGGGGGATGATGGGGTAGGGTTTGTAAGGCTTTGCTTGAATGGCTCCACGGGTGTAAGAAAATAGTGATCAGTTTCTGAAAATATCAATAATTAAACATTGCTCATATAACTGAAATGAAAAAAAAAAATCTCATATAATTGTTCCTTAATAAGGTGCAAAAATCCTGATTTTGTGGCATTTGAGCCTTACTGAGGTTCCCACAGTAAGGAAGGAAAGGGCTCCTCTGCCGAGCACTACGAGTGTGAGGGATGTGCAGACTCCAGTCCTCCAAACTCCCTTTTTAATCAGCTCGTTCTGGGAAGTTCATTAGAGCCTGCTGTGCTCAGTTCTCACTCCCAGATCACACACACGAGTCCATAATCCAGTGACTGCAAAGTGTCCCTGAGCCAGAGCGAAGGGAAACTGCTTTGCAAGTCCTAGCCTGGGTAAATATTATTCCTTCTGCTGATCCCTGAAGAAAGCAGCAGGATCCAGCTGGCAAAGTCCTTAACTGAGAGAAACTGGAGAAGAACCTTTGCAGCCAGGCTTTCTTACACCTTCACAGGCTAAATAAAGCTCAGGATATTCCTTCCAGATTCCAGCCTGGACACAGCAGCTGCCTGTTGAAATGCCTTTAACTATAAATTATCGTGGGATGTGCCGTTATGACCAATATCAGTTTCAGGAAATGAAGCAACAAGCTGTTGTTCCTTTTTATTCGGGTGTTTGTTATTTGTGCTATTTGCCATCGTGTTTTTTGTCTTGTGAAAAAGTCTTTTGGTCTTTTGGTCTTTTGGTCTCTCCAAAGAGCCTCATGGAGCACCCATTGAGCTGAAGCAATTCTTACTCGTGCATGTCAGAAATTCCTTCTGTGTACAGGGCAGGCCTCAAGGTATTGGTCATAAATAAAGAGTATTTGAGACATTTAGATGCAGGATGTTCTGCCTCAGCTCTTTGCTGAGCATTTGGGAGCTGGGAGCTACCAACCCCTGGCTCCTGGACAGGAGAAATAAGGAGTTTGAGCCGGAGTAACGAGTCCTGCCTGCATTTCTGACACCCCTGGGCCGTGCTGCACTGGGCTCTCTTCACCCTGAAATGTTCCAGCCCGGTTTGGGGCTGCTCCAGGAACCCCAAACCCCACACAGAGCATGGATGAGATGGGATTTTAACCCAGGGGTCTGGGACTGTCCCCCTGCTCTTTGTCAGAGTCACTGGGATGATTTCACACCTTCTCCAGCACTCAGGTTCTGGGGTCAATATTCACATTTTGTATTTATATCACTTTTGGATAAAATCGATAGAGGCAGCTTAGTCCTTCTTTATGCTGCAGGAACAACTTCACCTTTTTTTGTTCCCATGTTCCTGTAAAGTATTTTGTAAGATCCTTCTGCCCTTTTGTGTGGTATCAATTTCAGCCTTCAAGGGCCACTTTTCAAAGCTGTTATTTCTTAACAGTCTTGGCTGCAGGAAGAACTCAAATGGAGCCGTAACTTTTAGTCTTAACTTGTAGAGGTTGAAGAGGGATATTTGGAAATGGAAGAAGTTCCTGAACCCCACTGAGACCTTGAAGGAGGAACTCCCTTCCACAACAGGTAAGTAAAAGAATAAGCAGACAGGAAGGCACATGGCACTTGCCCTTTTAGTCATCCTCTGAGGCTCTTTTATCTCCTCTGCCACCCCTCTTCCTCCTCACGACCTGGAAAAACACAAACTTACAAAACATCTTAACCAGGCTTATCCCTGGAACAAACCAGGGCTTCATCAGAAACAAAAAAACAGAGCGTGAAAGGAGAGAAAAATGCTTTTATAGCCATAAAACTATTAATACTGTGTTTAAAATTCCCAGTGTGTTTGGTAAAATTTGTCAGCCCAGCTGGTTCTGAGGAAGAGTAAATACTGTGCTCATGGATATTATTGCTGGTTCCATTCCTCCCGTTCTCTGCCATTAATAAAGTTCATCCCAGGCACTCAGAAATTGTTGGATAAATGTGTTCAATGCTTTTCTTATCTCTAGAGACTAAATTTGCAATTGAGACTGCGTAGTTGATGCTACACCAGGATATGATATCTGAGATTTGTTTTCAATGGAAATTGCCCTAATCATGATTTATTTTCAGGATGGATGCTCCACAGAGCCCTGCACCAACCAAAATCCTCTGGATTCATCGTGTCCTGATGGATTTCATCACAGTGGCATTTTTCTTTATATTTTCTACTACTGTTTTATTTCTGTGAGTGGGAGGAAGTGCATGAGTCACAAACTTTCACGACCATGTAATCTAGGCCAAATTGAGCACTCCTAAAAATGAAACTATTGGGTAGCTTTCAGGAGGGGGAACTTGTGTTACTGCTTCATCAGCAACAGAACCACTGCAGCTTCGTGCTGGGAGATGTAAACAAGAATACAGAGTGCTCTCAACCCCCTCCCCAAATATATAATAATAATAATAATAATAGTAATAATAATAATAATTTCTTATTGTATCAATTCATCGTAGGTTGGACATTTACAAGTGGAAATTGCATATTACTTCCTTTGATAAAGAAATATGAATTATTTCCCATTCTTGTAACTTTTTCTGAGTCTTTCTTTTGAACTGCAGAAGAGGGAGATCTCCAAATACCAGCAGGTGGACTGGGAGCCATGGAAGGGTTGCTCTTAAGAAGAAATAATATGAAAAGAGAGAAGGAACCTGTTTAAAGTTTTTCTCTTTCAAAATTGAGAGGGTTTTGTGGAAATTATTGTATGCAGACCACTTTATTACTAGGGAAAAAAATCAATGGTTAAACATTTGAGAATTTCCATTTGTTCAGAAAATTCACTTGGACGTTGCACGATGAATAAGATCCATGAGAGGCAGATATTTAAAAGTTCATTAAAATGAAAAACTTCATTAGAATTTTAAAAATCACTGTATTTAAACAGCTGTTTCTGTGGGAAAAGGGATCTCTCAGGTGTAAATTTGAGGTAATGCTCTTTAGGGTTTATATTTTATGAAATTAAGAAGTTCTCTTATGTTCCTGCAAGGAAAGGTCGAGGACACAGATGGTGGCCAGAGGTGTCTGGGAAAGCAGAGAATGGCAGCTTTCAATTTTATATTCCTATAGAATTGTGTAACATCACCAACTGAAAGCAGAAAATGCCCAATTTCTACAACACAGCTTCATATTCTTGGGGACAGGATCTCCCAAATCCCAGCACTGAATTTCCAACTCCATCTCCCCACCACTGCCTTCCCCTGCAGCTGATTGAAAACAGAATTAAACACCATATTGAGCTCCCTTCAAAAATGTGGTGTTAGGTAACCTCTGCTGCTCCTCATTTCCTCTCCTCTCGCCTTTGCCACTTCCCTGGAACAGCCAATCTCTGGCGTTGGGGAGTAAATTAAAATGTGCTCTGAAAGGTTTCCATCCCTCCCACGAAACTCCTCAGCATCACTTCAGATTAGTGTTCCAGAACCACCTGGAAAAATGGGGTTTGCAGACCTTTCCAACTTCCATTTCTGTCTTCTGGTGATGAAACAAGGACTGAGCTGCAGAAAAGCAGCACGGAAGAGGAGGGGTCCTTAAAAGCTGAGTGCCAGCATTAATTAGAATTTCTCAGTGCCTTTTGGGATCACGTGTTTACACACCTGTAAAGTACATTCTCTCTGAAGTGCCTGGCTTTATATGTGAACCTGCCTCAGACACATTTCATTATAAGTCCATGTGTGCCTTTCCCTCACTTCTCTTTTCACAGATCTGTTCTTCCCCTGAAAGTCTTTCAGACATTCTCTTCTGTCATATTTCAATCTCTCTTTTAGTTCTTTCTTCTTTGTGCATTTCTTGGTCACCTGATGTCTTGCATCAGTTACATTTCCCTCTCTTGCTTTGCCATTTTCTTTACTCACCACCAAACACTAAATTATTTCCATCCAGTCTTCTTATGCCCACTCCCAAATCTGAGGTGGCAATCATACCATGGTTTTATTTCACTCTTGAAATAAAAGACACTTTTATTTCTTTTCATGCCTCTCCTTTCTCCAGAATGTGTCCATGTACTCTTTGCCAGGCCCTTGGGACATCAGGGGACCCTGTCCAGGCTCTTCAACCTGTCTCAGTTATGAGGAAAGGCAGAGCCACATCCAAGATTGGATCCATTAAATCACTGAATTAGGCTGGAAAGACCTTCAGGATCTTTAAGTCCAGCTGCTGACCCAGCACTGCCAAGGCCACCACTGTCCCGTGTCCCCAAGTGCCACATCCACATAGATTTTAAATCCCCCAAGGGGAGGGGACTGCACCACAGTTCTGGGCAGATCTTGCCAGGGCAGGACATCCCTTTCCATGAGAAATTTTTCCTGATATCCAACCTACCCTATCCAACCTGGCTGTCCCCTCCTGTCAGGAGCTGTGCAGAGCCACAAGGGCCCCCTGAGCCTCCTTTTCTCCAGGCTGAGCCCCTTCCCAGCTCCCTCAGCCCCTCCTGGGGCTCCAGAACCTTCCCCAGCTCCATTTCTTTCTCCAGACACTCTGCAGCCCCTCAGATCTCCCTCTCTTCCAGGGCCCAGGGGTTCACCTTGCTCAGCCCCAGGCCTGTGAATCACCACTGATGGTTTTGATCTCTCAGCCTTTGACAGCCGAATTCGAGTTTACCCCGCTCCACAAAGCACTGCCAGTGTTCCCTTCCAGGCAATCCTCTACATTTCAGCTCTAGGTTTGAGTTTTTTCTCACTCAAAGACTCCCACAATATTTGGACGTTTCCTTCAGAGATGTTCTCATCTCCTGTTTGAAAACAATGGTTTGACTCATCTGCTGGAGGGAGTGAAATCCGCATGGACAGAACGGCGTTTGCTGCACATGCGGAAAGGAGCCAGACAGCTTCTTGTAATTTGCAATATTTGTCATAAAATTAAACCAATCTCAATAATTTGTATCTCAGACTTATTTTCAAAAGACATCTGAATCGAGTACTCCTGTTTTCAGTTTTGAAATTCAATGACAGATTCCAAGCTGGAGAGGCAGAGCTGCCTGCCAAGGTGAGTCTCTGGTTGCTGAGATTTTCCATGATCCACTGTTTCCTATTAGTTTGCTAAAAAGGTGTTGCCATTACTGTTTCTGAATATAACAATGGATGTAAACTCTGGTAAAGATGATGAGTCACTTCTAAGAACTCTAAACTGAAGGTGGAAAAATAGGAGTAAATTTTCTTAATTTTTTTTCCCTTTTTTTTTTTTTCCAAGACTGTAATTTCTGCAATTTCTGTGCATGGCTCAGAAATTAGTCACATGAAAGACAGTGAATGAGAATAAAGGTGTCCTTTTGGGTCATAATGAAAGCTTTGATTTTCCCTAACATGGAAAAGTGTTTCAATATACATTTTTGTATTTTTGGGAACCTCTCTCTTGCTTTGTTCATACTCCTTTTTTTTTTTTTTTTTAATCCAGGAATCTTTTCTTCTGGATTCTTGACCTGATCAGGAAAAATCACTTGTTAAGATGAAAAATTAATTTTTCTGGAAGGGGGTGAGACCTCAGGAGCAGCAGCCTCAGGGGAAGGCTCCCCTTGGTCACCCTGAGCTCTGGAGAGTTTGAAGACCCTGAGAGGACCAAAGTGACTCCAACCCAAAAACTTTCCTCTATCCCTATGAACCCGAGTGACTCTATGGCAGAAATACAACCCACAGTAAATTTCTTCCCTTGAAATAGTTCAGAGGGACATAAAACTTCCAACTTCCTGAAGTATAAGGAAATTAAAAGTGGTTGGAGTTTTTTATTTTTATTTTTTCCCCGTATATTCAGTGCTTCCCACACCCAGAGTATATAGGTCCCCAGTTCAAGCTCTGCCTGGACTCTATATGAGGCTGTTGGTTTTGTTCTCACTGCTCTGAAACGACTCTCTATAAACAGGTTGTGATAAGTTGGTAACAAAAGCACTGAGATTTATTATGTGTCTGCCCGTGGAACATCATGGAAAGGCAATAATAACCAGACAAAGTGTTTCACAGCTTTAGTGGGACAATCAAAGCCTCACAAATTCCCCCTAAAACATAGGAGGGAATATTTCAAAGGCTTCACTTTATAGAAAAAGCTGCAAAGATTTGTTTCAGCAGTTGTAAAACTGGCAGGGAGACAAGTTTTGCCCGTTTCCTTTTATCCGAAACATTTTTCACAAAGCCTTAAAAAATATTATCTTTGTGTGCTCCATTATATTCTTGCTTGAGTTTTCAGCTCATCTGATTTGTCTGGCTCTTGTTGCTTTGCATCTCTCATGACTAAAGAACACAGAACCCAAACCTAATGGTTAAAGGAATGGAAAAGGCACCCACAGATTTGGGATCCCACCTCGTTATTCAGGATAAATGGAATTTCCTCTTCCCAGACCTGGCAGAACATCCTGGGCCTTGGGATCTGTAGGACCTGTTAGTGTCACCTGCCTGCTTCCAAAAGCTTTCTGAAGTGTAACAAAAGCGTGGCAGAAAAAGGAACTTATATTTTGTATTTAAATATAAAATTTATATTTATATTTTTTTCGTCAGTGTGGCTTAAAATCAAGGGTACTGGGGAGAATTTAGGAACAGGCCGCTGAAAATTAACAATATTGTTAAAATAAATGTTATTTCCACACAGACATAATCATACCTGACCTGATCCAGCCCTTTTTATGTCAGCACATTACAGTTTCCTATTGAATCAAATCTGCCCATCTCTCTTTGTCTAACTGTGATGATATCTGGTATTTTATCAAATGGTTTTGAGGCTATGACTTGATATTCAACTGCCAATACTCCTAAATGCAAGAATAAGCTGAGGAGACCCCAGGTGAAGGTGAAGGGAGGAATTTAACCTCAAAGTGTAAATCCAGAACTTAGATTTTGGAATCTGTTCTTCCTTATAACCCAAACATTTTATTAGACCTGGAATAATAAATCTCTTTGTCTGGAATAATAAGTCTCTTTCTTTCCTTGCTGGTAGAACAAGGATTTTTCAGGGTTTGATGAAAAAGGGTTTGCTCTTTCAAGGTTCAAATGTATGAAAAATGAAAGTATTTTATGGAATATCTTAATGGCACTAGGAATGGCTGGGATATTTGATCAAACTTGCTTGATACCCAAATTCAGTCATGAAAAAGACCTTTTTGAGCAGGGTCTTCACAGAATATGTAAATACTAAAAATGTCTGTCCTAAAAATGACACTATTCCCTGGGATCCAGAGGGGAAATATTGGAGTCTAACAGCAGCAGCAGCTCCAGGGCTCACAGGAGAAATGTGTGCTCCTGAATCCTGAATCCTCTACATCTCCATCCCAGTTTATATTCAAAACTAGAAATGCCTGTAATTTTCCAGGAAATAATAATAATGGTCAGTAATCACTGATGTCTGTTTCTAGCCAGGATGTGAAATGGGAAGTGTCCAGAGATTTGGAAAATTGCATCCACTCCTGCTGAGGATTGTGGAGGACTAGGAAACCCCTGGGTTGGCTGACAGAGACCTCTTAGTTACTGAGAAATGCAGAAATCAAGGATTTCACACTCTTGGGATGCTTTGAAGGAGACACTTTCTGTCCCTAACACCTTTTCCTTTGTCCCTATATGACATTAAGGAGTTCTCACAAATTTTCTTTGCTTTTATCCCTCCAGTTCTCTCTCCCATCTCTCTGTGGAGGAAGGGGACAGCAGTTTTGTGGGGCATAGCTGCTGGCTGGGGTTAAACCATGACAGAAACAGAAAACGCTCCTAAGTGTGTCATATTTTTGATTTTCATATCATTATTTTTATCCCTCACACGATGATAAAACTCAGAGATCACTAAGGTCAAAGTCTGGGCTTGAAGGTCCCTCCTGAGAAGCAGCTCTGGCACCTCTCAGTCCCTCCCAGCCAGAAAACACCAGGAAAAACAGGATTTCTCCCAGTTTTGTTGACTCTACTTCATCTCCTTTCCTCTGCAGGCTGCTCTCCCCTCCCTTGTGCTTTTGTACTTCAGCACATTAGAATATTAGGTCAAACACCCTCACTAAAAAATGGGCTGTACAATATTTCTCATTTTTGCTTGATTTTCCTCTTCATCTGCTGGAGACATCAATGGTAATTTTCCCCTCAGAGGTTTGCCCTTTGATCATGCCAGATTTTCCTATAAAAACTATGTCAAAGCAGGGCTTCCCCAGCTCCTGGTAAATGTTTGCTGTGCTCAAATGTTCTGGGGGAAAAAAATTGTTTATTGATCTTGGAATTATCAGGAATTTTTAGTACTTGCACACTCTGAATAATGGGGCAGAGAGCTTTAGGTGTCTCTGCTCTGGATAATGAGTAAAAGGTCACATGGAGAGTAAATCCTGATTTTTTACTAACACAGAAATGGCTGGATTGTTTTGTTTTTCCCAGTAGTGATGGTTTGGATCCTCGTGGTGGGAGCAGAGGGAGGGATTATTTGCTGTTTGCTGTGGAAGCCACTTGAAATTCAATCTGTGGAGTAATCTAATTATAGTGTGAATGATGATCAGAGTAGGTGACAGGACTGCCTTCCACAAACCTCAACCTGAATGTACCTTATGTTGTCTAATTTTAGGAGCTGCAGTGACAGGAACAGGGTTTTGTAGAGCAGGTTATTGAGATTTATATACATATATACACACATAAAAGTTATATACATGAAAATTAAATATATACTTAATCCAGTGGAAACCGATAGTTCAAAGCAATGTAAATATTGCTCTGCAAAATCAAATATAGACCTGAATTTGTCTTTTTCCACCAAGCAATAGTTCTGCTCAATGGCAGGATGTCCCTGGTGGGAGATCCTGGCTGCAGCTCCTTGAGGGCAGGATGGGGAGCTGCAGGGTGGAGTAAGGAACTTTCAGTTTGCAGGGTGGAGTAAGGAGCTTTCACTCAGTTTGCAAGGTGGAGTAAGGAACTTTCACTCAGTTTGCAAGGTGGAGTAAAGAGCTTTCACTCAGTTTGCAAGGTGGAGTAAAGAGCTTTCACTCAGTTTGCAGGGTGGAGTAAAGAGCTTTCACTCAGTTTGCAAGGTGGAGTAAGGAGCTTTCACTCAGTTTGCAAGGTGGAGTATGGAGTTTTCACTCAGTTTGCAAGGTGGAGTAAAGAGCTTTCACTCAGTTTGCAAGGTGGAGTAAGGAATTTTCACTCAGTCTGCCCTGCACCAAGGGCCTGGTGACACCAGCCCCAAAGGATCGGGGTCACAGAATGTCTTTATGGTGTAGGAAGAGTTCCCAAGCCTTTCCCAACGTCAGAATTCATCTTGGGAATCTATCAGATGCGTGTTTGGCATTGATAAATCAACCTCACAGCTCAATTCCAGACTGTGAACCCCACTGAAAGCTCTGCTCTCCCCACCTGACTCACACAGAGGGGTGTGCTCAGGCTCTGAGCAGAGAGGGAGGCAGGAAGAGCTCGTGGATTAAATTTTAGATTACATTTTACAGTAATTAAACCTGTATGAAAGCATTATGCAGTGAATGAGTACAGCTATTGGTACAGTTATTCTCTGTGTTTTAATATGCTCATTTCATCTGGTAAGAAAAATATTACAAGCTCCAGCATATGAAGGGGTTGGGAGTTGTTAAGGTAATTAATCCTCCTACAAATCAAGGCAGTCAGTCAATCAATCAATCAATCAATCACACACATTGATAAATAAATCTGTTAAAAATGCACATAAAAATAAGCAGTAAGTTCACCATGGAAGATGAGGTGAAGGGACAACACAGGGCTGGGGGTTGGCTGCCACCAAGTTTGGGGTGTCCTGGAGCTGGAGAGAGCCCAAGCAGTGAGAGGAACATGGATTTGGGATGGATGGGGGAGCCTTTGGAAAATGGCAGCTCCAGGATAACACCACAAAGCACAAACATAAATGGATATAAAGGGAATATCCAATCCCATTTATGGGATGGATTTCATCCATCCAATATATTGGATAGATCCAATTTAACCAATGTATTGGATGGATAAAAAGGGAATATCACATTGAACTGGAAGGGAGAGGGGACACCTGGAATTACAACTCCATGGGGATGACAGTGTTTAATTCTGGCAGAGAAAGTTCCAACAAGGAACAGATTGATACAAGAATGAATCACAGATTTAAAGGTGGAGCGTTATTATTTGAGAAAAAGCACATTAGTGCAAGTCTCAAGGGTATGACTTGTTTCTTTAACAAACAAATAAAAAAAGTAAAGGATTATTTTAATAGATCCTGAATAATCCACCTCTATATGGAACAAAAGTCATAAAATGAATCTTAGAAATTGTCAAACCAAATGTAAAACCTGGAAAAAGTAGAGTTAGAATAGGCAAATTCAGTCTAGAAACACTTTTATAATGTAACACTTTAAGTGGAATTAAGATTTAAAACAACCTAACAATGTTTGTTCTGGATTTTTAATCAGTGGAAACATTTTTAATCAGTGGGAGCATTTCATTCCTACCTGTGTTTTGTGTTATGTACAAGGTTGGGTGGACTAAATGAGCACAGTGGTCCCCTCTGGTTTCTAATCTATTAAAAAAATTAATTAGATCCTGTTCCAATGTTGATTTCAGCCTTTACAAATCTATATATCCTTGACAAATCAAACAAAAGATCCACTTTAGAAACAGAATTAATGCAGGATTTTAACATTAAAGTTAAAGAAATGTTTTTAGAGTGTGAATTAACTGGTTGTGTGTTCTCCAAGGCACAGATTTTTGTATATATAATCTTCTCAGGAGAGAGCACAAACCAGGCTTCTGGAAAAAGATACCTCCCCTTCCCACCAGGCTTGGGACTAATCCTACATGATTGTCGTGGTGGGGGCTGCCTTTGTTACTGCTCTGAAATGTTTTCATTTCAAACTGAGCATCTCACTGAGAGCCTCCAGCCCTGCAGAGAGGAGCAAGGGCTGCCTCACTTCTCCTGGCTCCAGGTGCAGAGGGCTTGGATTTAATCCATTCCAAACACCCCGGTGAAATATTCTTATCTGCTCCTTGTGCAGGCTGGGCCATGTTTCACTTCAAGACGAGTGGACTGGAATTGGAGAGTGATTTTTCGTGGGTTTGCACTCACAGCACACGGGGAGGAGAGGCTTTCTGAAATCCCAATCTCTTCATCATGTGAACAAAACACGCCTGCCTGTTATACACCTGAATGTTCGGAGCAAATTACATCCTCAAGGAAATTGCGCCTTTTTTCCTCCTACTTCTACTGCTGGAAGTCTTTTCTAGTGTTTGAAATATTTTGCTTCTAACACTTGAAACCATTACCTGCCTTTGGAACAACTGCTGCGCTGGAAAAGAAATGTCTTTTATTTGCTTTTATGGGTGGATAAACTTTGTTCCCTTTAGCTTGTTCAATACAGGGAGCAACACATCAACAGTTTATTTTATTAAAACAGCGTTTTCATCAGAACGGAAACAGGAATTCTGGATAACTGAACAATTAATCTATTTCCATCTTTCCAGTCAGGCTCCAAGGCAGCATTGAAACAACAAGTCAAGCTTCTTCCCCTGGTGAAACAACATCCAACCAACCAAACTCCCAGAGTGCACTTACCCAGTTTTGGCAAAAGTTGCCCAGTATCTCATCATGGAGCGGCTCAGGAGCTCCTCAGCTTTGGTGTAATTCACTCTCCTCTCCAGGGGCAGCCCGAACACAAACTCGATCTCGTAGCCGTGCAGGACCCCCATCCACTCGGGCCAGGGCAGCTTGGAGGAGCGGTGCTCAAAGAAGTAGAAGAACAGGGGGTGCCCCAGCTGGGCGAAGCTGGCGGCGAATTCCACCACGGGGCAGATGATGTTGTAGTCCCCGACAGCGTCGTCGATGGCATCCCGGTAGTGCTCCGGCTTTCCCACGTTTTCCCAGTCCGTGTACTGGAAGATGATGGATTCTATGGCAAGTTTGCTCACCCCTGGGAAGGCCAGAGTTAAAGCTGCCTCGAACTGGGTTTTGTTGATGAAGCCATCGCTGTCCTTGTCGAGGCCAGGGACTCCGTATGCCAGAAATGATAGCCCTTCGTCTTTGTTAACACCCGCCAAGACCTGGGTCTGTTTGAAAAGACCCTTCTCCATCAACACTTCTGGCATGTCCACCAGAAAATCCCCATCCACGCTCGGACAGAAATATATTTGTAAAAAAGAACCGTGTGGAACGACAAATCTTTCATTTTCCAGGATTTCCTTTGGGTCCTTGTCTTGGAGGCAGAGAATGAGCTCTGACTCGTTGCTGGTGGGGCACTGGAGCTGTCTGGCCAAAGCCACTGCTCTGCTCCTGGCCTCAGAAGAGGTAATTGCAGCCCAGGGTGCATTTGGAGACCCACTCTGCAGGATGGCCCTGGTGAATAAAGGGTGACTTCCAGGAGAAATGAGGTGATAGGTGACAGAGGCTGAGCCAGCGCTCTCTCCAAACAGAGTCACGCTTTTGGGGTTGCCTCCAAAGGCTGCTATGTTCTCCTGGACCCACTGAAGTGCCAACCTTTGATCAAACAAACCTGCATTTCCAGGAGCTTTCTGGTTTCCTGGCAAAGACAGAAATCCCAGTGCACCAGTCCTGTAGTTCATGGAAACCACAACCACTCTTTCCACCCTGGCCAGAAACTTCCCATCGTAGACAGGCAGGGAGGTGGACCCAGTCTCGAAGCCACCGCCATAAATCCACACCATGACCGTGGCGTTCTTGGGCTTGGGGGAAGGAGTCCACACATTCAGGTACAGACAGTCCTCACTCAGGTTGGTTTTTGGGTTCCACATCTCTGACCCAGCAAACCCCGGGTAAGTTGTGTCTATGGGCTGGTAACAGGAGTTGGCGTGTCTGGTGGCGTCCCAAACCTCTGCCCATTTCTCCCGAGGCTCTGGCTTCTGGAAGCGCAGCCTCCCGAGGGGGGGCTGCCCGTAAGGGATTCCCAGGAAGGCTGTGACTGTCCCCCCCAGCACCTGCAGGCTGGTCCCCCTGACCTTGCCCTTCTTGGTTGCAATGATGTTCTCCTCAGGCACCGCACTCCTGGCCAGCATGGGCAGGAGAAGAAATCCCGTCAGGAATCCGGCAGAGAGACTCGGACTGTTTGTCCAGATCATGATGCCTGGAACACAGGATGAAAAATTAATTCAGAATTAGTGTTGCAGTGTGTTAGTACCAAAATGGTCTGTTAAATAAGGGTGTAGGTCATCCCAGGGGCACTGAAAATGAGAAGGTGATACCACACAAGGTATAGAAGTTTTTAACTGTAAGTTCTTACTGGTTATTTGTATTGTAAAGATTGTGTTCAGAATTTAGTATTTGGTCACAACTGTTGAACTGAGGAAGACAAACCAGGAGAGATGAAATCATACAAGCAGGCTCTGACCACTGCAGAAGATTTACCCACCAACCAAAACCTGTATGAATAATTTCTTCTAAGATCTTGTTTTCCTAGAGCACCTTAACCAAACTGACAACCAGCAGAGTAATATGAAGCAGTCATAATTCTACTGTTTAGAATTAACATTAAAATTCTAAAACATCAAGGATTTTTGAATATTTGAAGATAGTGCCTAATAATTTGGGTACGGTCTGCTCTTTCCTTTCTGAGAACTTTTCCAAGAGATTATCAGTGTTACCTTAAAGCTAAGTATTTAAATGATCATTATGTATCACATTTAAGGACCCTAATAATCTTATTTACCCCAACCTTTTCAAATAAAACCTCAGCACTATCCCCTTGAAACTGAAAATTCACAAAAAAGCCTGTTTGCATAAATTTATTTTTATGCTTTACATATCTGAAAATGCTCAACAAAGCTCCTCCTTTTTTTTTTTTTTTTTTTTTTTTTTTTTTTTGTTTGCCTGTTTGCCTGTCACACATCGCATGCTCTGTCCTGTCCCCTTAAACAGGCCATTCTTTGTTAATGAGGAGCACTCGTGTCCATAAAAGGAATGAGGATAATTACTCTGGCAAATACAGCTGTGGCCTAATTTGAGCTCCTCCTGCTTTGCCTGTTCTTGGAAAGAAAATGCAGCAGGGGGGAGGAAGAAAAGATTTTGTGCAAAGGGGTTCCTAACTTTGAGACAGCATCAAAGGAGCAGGGAGGAGTCTTCAGGGACAATATTTTTAGCATTCATCTAAACAGACAGAAAATAGATAAATTTTAGAAAACATAAACATTTATGCTGTGTTTGTTTTGTTAAAATAAAATGGGTGAGGCTGGGAAGGGAGGTGATTGACTCCAGAGCTGGTCCTACACTCCACCAAGTCTTGAGCTTGATTGACAGAAACCTGCAATTGTTCCATTTTTTGTTAAACATTAGAGGTGTGATTTGTTAGCTCACAGGGTCCAGCAGCTCCCAAGGAGTTTGGGTCAGCACAGCTCGCCCTGGCATGGGCAGGAGGCTCAGTCACACATTCACTGGTTTTGGCTCCCCTCTCGCTGTGCCAGGCATGGAATTATGGAATGTCCTGAGCTGGAAAGGCCCCACAGGGATCATCCAGCCCAGCCCCTGTCCCTGCACAGAATCCCCAACAATCCCACCCTGGGCATCCCTGGGAGCATTGTCCAAACCCTCCTGGAGCTGTGGCAGCCTCAGGGCTGTGCCCCTTTCCTGGGGAGCCTGGGCAGTGCCAGCACCTCTGGGGAAGAACATTTTCCTAAAACTCAACCAAACCAAAGACTTAAACAAGAACTTGTGTTCACCCCAGTTTGCTAAAACACTCAAGCCTAAATCCCACTGTCTTTGAGAGAACTGGGCATAACTTACCCAGTTTGCTGAGTATTTCCAGCCTGATGAACCAGCACAGACTTGGGATTATTTTTTTACACAGCATGTTTCATTTTAAAATTTCTCAAGAAGATTTAAGACAGGCCATTGAAGGAGAGGTGAGAAGAATGATTTGGTTTGCTCTGTAAATCTGCGCTTAAAAATTCACCAGTGTTGAGCATCCCAGAGCTTCTCTCAGCCCCTCTGCAAAACCAAATCCAAAATCCTGAAAAGCCACCAGAGCTGGGAGAAGGATAATGATGGAGAAGGGATGGAGGAGGGTTTGGAGCACCCAGTAACTCTTTGAGATGGGAAAAGTTATATCTCTGAGTCTTTTGTTGTGATACTGTTATTTCACTGAATTTGATCATGACCAAACCACAAGCTGGAAAAAGTAAGATATTTAAAATATTGTCATTATGAAGAGAAAATGACGCTAAGAAAAGCAAGAGACTTTAAAGTTCCTCAAGATTAATCCATCTAAATAATAATTAAAATTCATTCTCCTGCACTTCCTATTAATTAAAAAGAGAGGGGAGGAAAACTATGTAGCATTGCAAAATATAGAGGCAATAGTTTTAGACCATGATATTGGTGAGGGGAAACAACAACAACAACAACAAAAACAAGAAAAAAAATCAGTTCTGTATCTTTTGTATCTTTTAAATTAGCTCTGGCATTTCAAAGAAAAAGTTAGATCAAGCTTGAAAAACACAGAAGTTTTGTGCCACTGAATGAGAGGACTCATCTACTCTCAGGTCACTCTGCTAATATTAACAAAAGTAGCAAGTGATAGAGGATTATTATTACACCTTGAATGCCTGGCAAATATTACATTTAATAAGGATTTTAATGCTGCTTTAAACCAAACTCAGCAATGTAAAGCACACCGAGCAAAACAAACATTACTTGATTATTACAACGAGAGTAAAAGGGTCAGAGGATTGCTTTAGCTCATCAACACCCACCCAGCAGAGTTATATCACACAGTGTGTTTGCACATTTTAAAAAGCTGCTGCTGTAGTAGTTTCCCCCAGCAAAAAGTTAAACAGACTCTACTTTTGCATTCTTATTCAGCAAGGGAACACTATTTATTTCAATGCCCGTTTCCTCCCCCTTGCAAATCTTTACCCAGCCAAAAAAATCTACACACCGGACTACACAATCGCTATTTAAGTAGGAAAGAGGGTTGAAGTAATAAGTGATTTCTAGCTCCAGCTTAATTTACTTAGCCCAGGATCCCTTGAATAATGCCAAGGTCTGCTACACACGCTGCTCACTGGTTGCATTTGCAGAGCAGAGGCAGCTTCCCCCGGAGAGCAACAAATGGGCAGAGCAGAGCAGATCCCAATCCCCGCGCAAATCAAGCGCGACCGTAAATTATCCTGGCAGGCAGAGACAAAGTGCAAAGAGAGAATCACTTACCCCGCTTCTATTATAAGAAACCGCAAAGTTTTTAAGAGCGGGGATCTTGGGATCCCTCGGGGGAAGCGCAGCGGTGCAGCTGCTGCTTCAAGCCCGTAAATTGGCCAGTGCTGACATTATAATCAACTCTTTCTGACATGGAGCTCGCGAGAGTTGGCAGCAGCCACTTGATCTGCAGGCAGCCTCTGCCTCCCATCCCACATCTGCTCCCAGAGCAGCCGTGGAAATGCTCCAGGGACAGCCCCAGGCTGGGCAAAACCAGGCACAGGGATTTGTTCCGCGCGTGGGGCATCTATTTTACAAGAATAAATAAAAATGTGAATATAATAATTCAAGCCTCTCTTTCATCTTGCTCAGAGCACTCTCTCACCTGTATTTTTTTTTTTTGCTGTACTCAAAGCTCAGGTTTTCATTGTAAATGAGTATTTATTTTTGGTTTTAACAGCTGTGGCAGATAAAACAGCAATGTGCCCTGCCTGGACATGTCAACAACTGGCAAGCACCAGCTGCATCACTTGGCTCCTGCCCATCCGGGCCGTGGCACAGATCTGCATTGTCCTCTTCTGATTTTAGGGTTAAAAATGGCACCCGTGGGGTGTCACATGCTGCTTGCTCTCTGTTCTGACGCTTCAGGCTGGAAATCACCCGTGGTGCTGAGCACACCTGGCACCCTCCTGTTTCCTGAGGCTCCAGAGCACTGTGCCCACCAGAATTCCACAGTGCAGGTGCAAAGCTGAACCACAGCTGGGGACAGGTCCTACAACACAGCACTAAAATGCAAAAATTCTGCAGGGCACAGATGACAACAGAGGGGTGGAAAAAAGAAAAAAATGCCACATGCCACCCTTACAAATTTTCTTGTCAAACCTCCTTCCCTGAGCCACCCCATGGAACCAGAGAGCCACCCCTTGGAGCTGGGACTGCTGTCCCCCAGCAACATCTGCTCTCTAGCTCTGCTCTGAAAAAAAAGAGCAATTTTTCCACAATTTAATCTTTTTTTTTCTGCTGTCCACATTTTCTTCCCTCTTTAGAGCCGAATACAATTACCTTCCCTGTTTAATAATCAAACTACAGCTCTGTTTCAATTACACAAAAGCAATATTTGGCAACGCGCGGAACAGGAATAAAGCAGAAATAAAAAGTTAAGGATGAAGTTTATAGACCTTAATATGGAGATTACAAGTGGGGTTTTTAAAGCCAGCATGGGAATTCGTGTTATAACAGAGGAAAGTTCAAGAAAGCAGGATTATTTCATTTCTCCTGGTAATTTTACTGCATCCTTTAGGATCAGACCTTCCATGGATATTTTGTTCCCTGGAGAGAATATGTCCCACTCTAAACCTAAACCACCATGGCAGGGGTTGGAACTGGCTGATTTTTAGGATCCCTTCAACCCAGGTTTTTTAAGGATTCCATAATTCTATGGAATTCTATGACCCTAAACTTTCAGCACAGAACTGTCCAATACAGACGAATTCCATGACTCTCAACTGAGATTGTTAACTCAGCAGTGTAACAGAAATATTTAATAATAAAATAGGATTCATTCAGAATTATTTCTGGCGACAACTCTCACTGATCAAAACCTTTCAAGTGCAGGAAACACTAAATGGTGCTACTCAAACTGAGGCAGTTCTCAGTGTTTCATCATTCTCTGCCTTTCTCTGCTGCCTCCCCAGCCCATTTGGGGACGTGGCCAGGTGACACACACTCCCTTCATTTCTGTGACATCAGAGGGATGAATCATAACCCCCAAATCTTGTTAGAGGCCATTTTAAAGCAAATTTCAGGTGCTTAGGACCATGCTTGTGCTCTCAACCTCTTTGCCTTGAGCAGCAGAGAAGCAGCAGGAGAATCAAACACTAAAAAAGCTGCTTCTGTTCTGGTTTCATCTGTTTTCAAACACTGCCCGTTTTCTCCTTGGTTTGCTGTCAGGGCTGTGCCTTCCCCTCCCTGCCCCTGTTCAGAGAGCCCAAGGCACCCGGAGCAGCCTCCTGCTCCGAGGCACTGCTTTCCTAAATGCCAAATGTGGAGTTTTCTGACAAGGTGACCCTGGGATAAGTGAATCACCTGTCTCAGGCTGTTTCCAAGGCACCAGGAAACTCCAAGTTCAGCCTTGGGGTTACCTGGATGTCTTCAGGTAACTGTCAGACCTCTCCACTATTGTCCTTCAGCCTAATATTAGACTATTATGCTGTACTTTTAAGAAAACGAAGCCAAATTCTTTATTTTTTCCCCTTTAATTAAAAAAATTAACATATAAATTAAAGTTTCACAACTGTGTGCTCTGAGAGGAAACACTTCTTTTAGTTATTACTTAGCTTGTTAAAAATACCTGTGCGAAAATTGGACATTAAATACATTTTATGCCCTCGGTAATTGTGTGGAGAGTCATCATTTTCTCAGTGGTCCTGTGGGAGAGCAGAAGAGAAGGAGGTGCAAACCAGTGGGTGAAATATTTTATATTTATATATATATAGCTTTGTAGGTAGTTTATACCAGTTTTGGTCCTGCCCTTCCAAGCCATCCACAGCTCAAAAACAGCACCTGGGCTCCTGCTGGGGTAACTGGGCTGAAAACCTTTGCAGGTGTCCCCTCAAATAAAGAATGTCACACACAAAGAGTGGGCACGTCTGAGGAAATATTTACACACTCACCCTAAGTAGGAAACATCATTTTTTTAACAACTGAGAAGGAAATCAACAGGCAAATTATATCCTAACTGTATTTGCTGTCATTTCTGTGACGATGTGAGGAGGGTTATTGCCAGGGCTCTGTTAATGGAGGCTGGACCCAGCAACACAGAGTACAACAAATACGGCCAGGTCATACTTTCTCCTCTTTATTCCTGAAATGGCTGAAATAATTTACAATTTCAGGTGCATTCTAATTGGCATTCAGCGTGAACAAAAATGTAAATAATCTCAGTTTAAGGTAGCTCTCATACTTCTGCTCTAACTATGCTATCTAATGCAGGCACACACCTTAACTTAAATTCTAACTGTGCCACAGGCTTATCTACTTTCACACAGGCCCAAGACTGAGGCCCAGCAGGCCCAGACCCTAGGCCCAGTTTGGGATAGCTCAACCTTCATTCCATAATAAGGGTATTTTAAACTTCAGCCTGGGTAAACTCCCCTGGGAGGGCTCAGCTCTCTCTCTGGTCCCTGGCTGGATTTCCATGCTGAGCATCTGCGTGACCTTGGCTCGAACCTCCGAGCAAACCACGGCGCCGTGAGAAAAGGCTGTGAGGGAAACAGGTAAACTCGAGCTCCACGGGCTCCAAAGGTCAAACTGCACACAGGGAGAAGATTGCTGAGAAGGGGACACTTAGCAGCTCAAGCAGGGAAACACATCAAAGCTGTGAGCTGTGAAATTTTCAAGTTAAAAAAAAACCCAAAACACAGAAGGTGGGAGCTCAGCAGCAGCAGCAGGGAATTACCGATGCTCAGCCGCGTTATTCCACTGTGAATATTGGGAAATAAATCATTGCCTTGTCCTGAGAGCACATCCTGCTTGCAGAACATCTTTCCATGCCCAAACACAGTGACCCTGAAGGGTTACACCTCTCAACCAGTTCTGTGTTTGTTTTTCCAAATCTCACCCTCGTTGTGAGACTGCCCACCTGTATATCCGTGGATTTAAACCTAAATAAACCTGGACAGGGATGAGGTGTTGCTACAGATGATTGCAGCTGATGGTCAAACCCATCTAAAATCCTGCTATTATTCTGCGTATTCCAAAAGGCCTCACCCCAGAGGGGCTTCCAGGACCAGCAGAAGTTCCCAAGGGTAATTTGATAATATCAGGAAAGATGTTTCAGATACACACCATGAAAATGGATACCAATTTATTAAATATACAGAAGACACTAACACTCATGAATGCCATTACACATGATTGTATTTTCCCCTTATTGGTTCAATTATGATCTGCTGTACCTTTCTCCTTATTACTCTAATTATAGATCGGTATAATTTCCTCTTTATTAGCACAATTATGGTCTGTACTTGTATAAATGTCTCGGAGAGATCGGAGCCATTGAGAAAATACAGCCAGTGAAAAAAATAAAGGCATTATTATTATTATTAATAATAATTTTTTGAATGTTCACATATTCTTAGTTCCTTGTATGATATAATTCCATATTTTGTCTCATATAGGGGTTTGATCATCATCAGGTTTGATGAAGAAAATAAAAGCTGTTAATGTGTACCCAATATGACTTGCACACCATTATTGCAGCCTGGTGCTTATCTTGCAAGAAAATAACGAATAATAAGTTAGGTTTCACAGATTTTTGCAGTAACCTATGGATTTTGAGGGTACAAATCAAAATATAGAGGCCACATTGATTCCAAAGCTTATCTGTGTAGAACTATTAGGAAATATTTTATTATAGAGGAGTTAAAATTATCTCTCATCAGTTTAACAACAGCACATTCTGCTCGTGACCACCCTGCCCTATGCAGATCCCTGATGGTTCATGCACCCCACAGAATTCTCTCTCCTTGCTCCCACTGTCATTTGCACGATGGAAACTGTACAAGCCTGAAACACCAACTTTTCCAACCCCTTGCCCTCTATCATGTCAGAGCATTTTAACTCCAAAAATGACCCTTAAGTGAAGTTTCCCTTAGCAGGAGTTGCAAGAGGTTGAAACAGGAAAGGAGAAGTTCAGGGCAGTGCTGGAGAACCTGGCAGAGCTCGCAGACCTTGGCTGGGGAGAGGAGTTTTTCAGAACATCAGGAATGTTCTGATTCTCTGCTCATTTTCTCCCTTTTGCCTCGAGGCAGGCTCAGCACAAAATGCATGAAGAGAGCCCAGGGCCTGAAAGTCTTTGTGTTTAAGCTGTCAGACCAAGGAGCCTGGGAAATTGAACGATGTGCCCAAGACCATAAGAGAAAACTGCATTCAGACACCCAGAACTTCAGGACAACACCATCCTTCTTTAGTTTGTTTTAAATATTCCACTTTTATAGCTGCAGTTTTCTAGATTTTCTCTCAATATATCATCAAAAATAAGGGCTTTTTGATGGTATTCTTGAGTAAAAGCATAATTTCCATCCATTCTCTACAGTAAACAGAAATCAGCCCTGGGGATTCGGAGCTTGCATTTTCCAGAAGTCACTACAGGCAACAGGTAAAGATGTTATGCAGAATATTCCTGGGCTCCTTAGCTGGCAGCCACCCCCTGGGGAAGGAAAACCACTTGGGACCAGCACGCCCAGGAGCTGCCAGTGCTTCTTGTTGGAGCCACCAGCACAGCTGTGAATCTTGTGTGCACAATAACCAACCCCAGTGACGGCTGCAGGGAGGATTCAGTCTGGAAATGGATTGGGAGAGCACAGATGGAACCTCATGGCACAAACCCCTGTGCCTCCACTTCTGCCAAAGCAACAACTTGCTCAGCGGGAGGAAGCCCATGGGTGGGCGGGTGGGTGCTGCTGATTCCACACAGATTGCCCTCCCCTGCCTCTCCTGAGGGAGCACAGCTTCCATAAACCAGGATCACAGCATCGTTAGGGCTGGCAGAGGCTCTCAGTCTATTTCCCAGAGCCCCTGGAGGAATGAGGAGCGATGGCTCAGTGAAAGCATTCAAGTGATTTTAATTTTCGTGTTCGCGCAAAAGGAAAAAAGAAATGAAAGAGTAAATCCCGTCACCAGCTGCTGAAAACATCGGAGGTGTTGAATGTCACACGAAGAATTGGAAGTGCCTGTGGGCTTGCTTCTCTGATGGAGCCCATTTGTACCTGTATCACAAATGAGCTGCCCTCCCCGCTGAAAGGGCATTTACCAGTGGTTAGAATTTAACCACTGAAAAAGGAAAAACAATTTGATCACCCTCCTATGCTGCCTTTCCTCTCCTCCTCCTCTTATTCCACACCCCCCTCCCCAAATTTTAGTCACTGTTCATGTTGCCAGAATATCTGCAGTGATGTCTTTCCATGCAGAGTGTAAAATAATTCCTCTAGTAAATGTTAACAGCAGCCATAAAACAGCAAAATAAAATAACACCAAGAAAAGCAATCAATAAAATTCTGTACAAAAATTAAGTATTGGTGCATGAGACAGGAAAGAGCCTGCATCTGAGTGTTTTATAGAGAAACCTGAAAGAGAAGATGGGCAAGGAGAAAAATTTATCAAATGTTGCTGGGATAATTAAACCAGAACAGACAGCAAACAAGATGTTTGACCAAAGGGAATGTGAGGGAATAGATCCAGCTCTTTCCATGCTTCCCAAATCATTGTCCTTCTGGGCTTAGGTGACCCCAGAGTGCCACCGTGCAAACGATTTTCAGCCAGTGCTGGGACAGGTCTTACCATGATGGGAGCCCGGGCAGGGGAAATTTAATTTGTGCTGAGCTTCTGGTGCATGAGAAATGGGGATCCTGTTTTTGGGGTTACCACAGAGGTTCTCCACAGTGGGAGAAAAATTACAAATTTAAAAATATATATAAATATATAAATAAATAAAAAGAAAGCAGGAGGCCTGCAGTGCTAACACCACCAGAACCTTTTGTGAAGAAAGGAAGAAAGGAAGGGAGGATGATCCTCATGCAAGGAAGATCAGCTATGAGCAGCCTCAGTGGGAAAAAACCTTTCCATTTATGACCAGTGGCATCTGGTGGGAGCAGAAAGGTGGGAGCCACCTGGGGAAACCCACAAAGCAACTTTTACCAGCAGATACATGGGAATCCCAGGCAGGACGAGCTGACTGAGGAGTGTGCAAATGTTTATGGGAACAGAGAGGTTCAGAGCCAGCCAGAAATGGGGTCTGGAGGTTTTGGCAGGAGCTGGAAGCTCAGCAGCAGTGAAAACAAGGGGTGGGATGAGGACAGGCCTTGAGGAGGAGACTTTGTGAAGGCACAGGAAGGGCTCTGGCACCATCAGGATGAAATAAACCCCTCCTAACGCAGTTATTAGCATTGTGTCCCTTTGACACCGTGCCTGGAGTGTTTCTCTCGGGGCAGCTGCTGGACTGTGTCACGAGCTATTAATGGCTTTTAATGTGATCCCCTGGATCCTGACAATACCTGCCATTAACCACAGGATCACAGATACTGATATGCTTAAACCATTAAGCAAAGACTCAAAATGCTCCTCATTCACAGGAAAATTAAGAAACTTCAAACCAGAGCACCCACAGATCCAGTGCGTGCTGGAAGAAATCTGAATTTTTATTCTCCACGTGTCCACCCGTTCTTGGGTTAATGACTGGGAGTTACAACCAGCTTTTCAAAAAACATAACCAAAAAATATCACTGCTCATTTCCATGGCAGACTGCTTGCATCACTTAAATTTAGGAAGCAAACCGTGTTACAACAACCACAGACATGTAAATGAGGGGAAAAAAATAGTGCTCGTTTTGTTGCTTTCCAAATTTAAGCTGACCTAAATAATTTAATACAAAATTTACAGCAGCGAGAACACAATTTGGTGGACAAATATGGGAACACAGTGAATTTGTACTACAGAATTCGTACTCCTCTGGGTAAAGGATGATTCACCATCTGTGTGTACTGCAAGCAGCTTTCACTCTGGGGGAAAACACAGTGCAGACCCTCTCCATTATCCCTCAATTTAGCACAGAAAAAAGGAGAATTTTCTTTCATCCCAGCAGGGAAATTGGGTGTTTTGTGAGTTTGACACTCGTTTGTCAACACTTTGCTCTCTACAAGTACCTGACAGGGGGTCACACCCAGGTGGGTCTTGTCTTTCAGGTGGGAAATGGCAGCACCAGAGGGAAGGGCCACAAATGGCCCCAGGGGAGGTTTGGCTGGGAAGATTTCCTCACTGAAAGGGTGAAAGGCAACGGGACCATCCCTGGAAATGTTCAGTAAAATGTGTGGGTGTGGCACTTGGGGACATGGTTTAGTGGTGGCCTTGGCAGTGCTGAGGGAATGGAGGACCTTGGAGGGTTTTTCCAACCTTAGTGATCCCATGGGAAGATGTCCCTGGTACTCCATTGAATTATTGCTGACAAATCCTTTGTGCTGACATAAAAACATGGAATAACTTTGTGAAACAGCAGGGGAAGGAGAAGAGAGGAGCGAATTAACCCTGTCAGTGCTGCCCCAGGCATCACCCACGGCTGGAGGAGCTGTCAGCTCAGCCCGGCTGATCTGAGCTTCTCCATCCAGCCATCAGCACCGTCTCCTGCTCCCGAGCAAAGCACGAATCAGTGTCTGAGCTGATGGGTAATAATTGCAGGGTGATCAAAGCACGTCAGGCAGGGAGACCTGACATCCCTGCGCTTGCCAAGGATTTGCAGAGAGCTGAAAAATACTCTGGGTTCTACAGTCTGAGGCAGGATGTGTGGGAGGCTGGGACAGCTTCCATCTCAGGGGTTTGGTTTCTGTCCATGGCTTTGGTTAGCTGAGGCACAACATCCTTCCCATGGCTGCTCCAGAGGGATTCAGGAACTGCATCACCTCCCTGTGCCTCAGTGGGATACAGGGAAATGCTGTGGACACAGCATCTGGTCTTTGATCATTTTGTCCTCTAGTTCAGCACTCAAGGAAGACAAACACAATCTTTCTTTTCTTTCTTTTCTTTCTTTTTTCTTTCTTTTCTTTCTTTTCTTTCTTTTTTCTTTCTTTTCTTTCTTTTCCTTCTTTCTTTTCCTTCCTTCCTTCCTTCCTTCCTTCCTTCCTTCCTTCCTTCCTTCCTTCCTTCCTTCCTTCCTTCCTTCCTTCCTTCCTTCCTTCCTTCCTTCCTTCCTTCCTTCCTTCCTTCCTTCCTTCCTTCCTTCCTTCCTTCCTTCCTTCCTTCCTTCCTTCCTTCCTTCCTTCCTTCCTTCCTTCCTTCCTTCCTTCCTTCCTTCCTTCCTTCCTTCCTTCCTCTTCTCCCCCCATTCTGCACTTTTCCAAAGCTCTTTGTACAATTTTTCAGAAATATCCTCACTATATTCAGGTGTTCCAAGTATTTAATCCTATTTATGTAACAATGTGTTTCTTCTGTAATGAACCAAAGCAGAATAATAAGTATTTCCATGAATTTCAGCAGAATTCATACACATTGGGCCACAATGGTGTAAGTGAAACTTAAGAGAAAGCTTAAGAGTCACTTTAAGTGCATGAGTCCCCCTCCACTGGATTCCAGAACATTCTGGAGAGGATTGTGATTCATTCCTCAGCCATGCACTGCCAAAGGACCAAGAGGAGCAATGAGACACCTCAGCCTTCCCCTGGGGACAGAATCCTGTAGGCACACTCACTGCATAAAGATAATGAACCTTCTGCCCCCGAGCACTGCAGGCGGCTTTGAGAACCCCTCTGCTCTCAGCTCCACACCCTCAAGGTGGAATCAAAGGTTCTTTGTACCAGGTTAAGCAGGACTGAGCAGCCTCTGCTTTAGAGGAATAACCCAGGCAGGCTGTGCACTCCAGGCAGTGCCCAAGGCCAGGCTGGATGGGGTTTGGAGCAACCTGGGGTGGTGGAAGGTGTCCCTGCCATGGCACGGGTGGCACTTGAAGGTGCCTTCAAACCCAAACCATTCCATAACTCTATTATTCCATGAAAAAGCCCTGTCCAGTGTCAGGAGCATCACCAACACTGGAACCCCTCTCTAGTCACAGTCAGTAGCTTTTGTCCCATCCTACATGATCAGAAAATGAACTGAATATGTCATTTTAAGATATTTTGTTCAGCGCCCACATCTGCATTGCTGGCAATCACACAGCCTGTGCTTCACAAGCAAGCAAAACAGAAAATGTAATTAATTTTATTTGAAAATTCTCTCTGAGCACATTTGCCACCCGTTTCATTTCACTGCCACCTCAGAAGCTACACTCTGACCAACGTCACTTACCCTGAAGACACACAAGAAAGAGAATAAATAGCATTATTGGTGTCTGAATATTCAGTCTATGTAAATGCATTATGTACTTTGCTTGACTTTGCCATAAAAGTGAGGCAAATTTACAATTTTTTTCTGCTCACACTTTCCTTTTGTCCTTTTTTCCCCCAAATTTTCATACTGCATATTGCGAATTTTTTTTTCTCAGTTATTATCTTGAAAGCAAAATTCAGACATATCCAGCACCCTGAGGTTCCAGAATCAGGGATGTCGGGAAGGACCTGTTACTTCATCTTTTTTTTGCATACGCCCTTGCAGTCTGCTGTTTTCTATTTATTCTGAAAACCTCGGGTGAAACGGAATCTCTCAAATGAATTAATGCAAAGTGGCTTCAGTCCTGTGCAGGCAGGGCTGTGAGGAAGGGGAATTCCTGTGCACATCCCGATGCTCTGGGAATGTGGAATAACCACGAACCACCAGGCTGTGCTGTTGCCCTTAAGCAATGCACACACCGCAGAGCTGAGCTCGGTGTGTCCGGGAGACCCTGAAATCCTGGAAAACCAAAGCTCTCCGACTCATTCTCACTTGTGATTACACAGCTCAGTGTTTTTTCCCCTGGTTTTGGCTCGCTTTGAAAGCCACCAGCAGTGTTTGCTGGCCGTGAAATTCGGGTAGGAAAAGGAATAAAAATATTAAAATAATGAAAATAAAATAGTAAAAATAAAATAATTAAAAATAAATCAGCCATCAGCATAGCCTTAGGATATAAACATCACACAGCTCACCCAAAAACTGGCAGGTTTTCTGATAGTTTATATCCAAACTATTTATTTTTCTTGCAAACTTCTAAACAAAATCAATCTTTCCAGGTCTCCCATTTCATGTTTTCTAAGCAAAGCACAGCTAAACTGAACAGATTTGCTTCTAGAGGACTGAGCACCTCAGACAGTGGAGTGACCCAGAGTTACTTTCCCACTCCATCTGACTAAAGAGATGTGTTAATTAGAGAGGAGCAATAACAGTTTCCATTAAATAAAGAATATTCAATAAGGGCTGTGCAGAATCTGAACAAAGGTAAATCCACGTAAAATCCCAGGATGGTTTGGGTTGGAAGGGACCTTAAAGCTCACCCAGTGCCACCCCTGCCATGGGGACACCTTCCACTGTCCCAGGCTGCTCCCAGCCCTGCCCAGCCTGGCCTTGGGCACTGCCAGGGATCCAGGGGCAGCCACAGCTGCTCTGGGAATTCCATCCCAGGGCCTGTCCACCCTCCCAGCCAGGAATTCCTTCCCAAATCCCACCTAAACCTCCCCTCTCTTTGTTAAAGCCATTCCCCCTTGTCCTGTCACTCCATGTCCTTACAAATTTTCCTCTCCACCCTTATTTTAGGCCCTCCTTATATACTGAAAAAAAAAATGTATATCTATATCTATATCTATCTATATCTATATCTATATCTATATCTATATCTATATCTATATCTATATCTATATCTATATCTATATCTATATCTATATCTATATCTATATCTATATCTATATCTATATCTATATCTATATCTATATCTATATCTATATCTATATCTATATCTATATCTATATCTATATCTATATCTATATCTATATATACTCTGCTCATCCTGGTGCCTCCTCTGGACTCTCTCCAAACTTTGGGAAAGTTTGCAGAAGTAAAGTAGAAGGGCAGGCCGAGCACAGAATTACACAAGTAAAACTTTCTAGCCACCTTTCGGGGAGTTGTGGAGAGTGAGTTTTGTAGGTTTGGGACAGATGGGACCATCCCACCCCAGAAACCCAAACTGGGACCCCAAATCTTTAGATTTAGAGCTAAATAAATAACTGTGAGTCACATTTGGAGATGATTTCATTGAATTTACATCACTAAGCACCTGATTGTTTATTCTCCTCTTAATGTTCCCAAAGACTTTAGGATTCTTCCCCAACTACCCTTGAACTTTTCCCTGGTGCTGAGCAGCTTTTCCACGTTGTGTGCTTTCCTCCTCTGCTGGTGCCATCCCTACCTTCCCTCAAAGCACTCCAAGGAAAAAAAAGCTTTTAGCTCAGCTTGAAAAGAAGCAGGAGGAAGAATCCTTTTCTTTCATGCACCTCAGAGGGAATTCAGCAGATCAGGAGTTGTTAGAACACAAGGAACACAACTCAGGTTATTCAGCTCCCAGGTGGGAGCTGGGGCTATCCTGGCTCCAGAGCACGGCTTCAGTTGCAGATTCAGCTGCACAGTGGGGTTTTCTCTCCTAAAATAGCCTCCTGGAGGATACAACCAGATTTTTTAGCTCCTGAAATTCCCAGCAGCACTTCAGAGCCTGCTCCTGTCTGTCTGTTCCACCGAGGTGTGAATCTGTCCTTTCACAAAGAGGGTAATTATATGTTGGACGTTCTCAGATTTCCTCCTGTCTAAATTATTGACAAGCAGCTCCTGCTATGTCGAGTTCAGGGGCTCAGATGGGCTGATAAATGTGAATATTAAACTCCAGAATTTCTACAAAGTGGGGAAAGGGAGGGAAATGCTCACCCTCCCTTTGGACTCATTCAAAATCTTCCCCCACAGATCTGTTGGGTGCTGTCAGGAAGGTCTCCACAGAATAAAAACAATCTGAAGGAGATCGTCCAGTGGTGATTTCAGAAGGCTTTTGACCCAATCCATCCCCAAAGCCTGTTAGGGAAATTTGAAAACTGCAGGGTAAAAGGTAAATTACTGCCATGGATTAAAACACATTGCTGAGATAGGGAAAACAAAGGAGAAGAAAAAAAAGATCCAATTCTTGACATGCAGAGAGGTTAATGTGAAGTGCCCTGAGATTTGCTGCTGGGACAGGGTGTTTTTTTTTTGGTCCCTTTACATCCCTGGCATAATGCAAGTAGTCCTGGCTTACTCAGCAAATATTCTGCACCTCTCCTGCAATAAATCCTTGTGCTTGTTTTATCTCAGGCTCCCGAGCTGCTGTGCCTCAAATTGTAACAGCACCCACAAGACAGGCAGGGAGCTCCATCTCGATGTGGTTCCACTTCATTAGAAATATCCCGAGGGGGGAATCTGTATCACTTGTGATTTCTCATAAATCAGAACCAAGACATTTTTTTCTTTTAAACATCCTGCCAGTCTGAAGCTCTGCAAGGTAGATAAAACATATTTTTCCCTTGTATATGTATGAAAAAAAAAAAATTGGGAACCATGCAGGGGCTGTGGAAAATGTTGCTGTTATGTGTGAATGAATGGCATCAAAAAGATTCTTTGAATCCAAAGTAAACTTTTGTCTTGAATGTTTAAGTGATACCACACGTGTGCAGATGTTCAGCATGGAAATAAGCCAGCAAATGGAGCCAGCTGGAAAAAACAGTGGAGCAACTTTCATCCAGATCAAGATTTATGAGTCTACCCATAGAGATATTGATGGATTCAGAGGTGGATGTTTGACTGTTAAAAAAAAATTTAAACAATTCAGTAAAAGTGTCTGCTTATTCTTCAAAACCACCCCAAAATGGTTAAAGGGTTGCATGGCAAAAAAAGATAAAGCCCCAATGAATGTTTGGTGTTATTGCACATCCTCTTGGTTTTGAATTGTTGCAGTCATGAGACAGAAAATATGGCAAACTTTCCAAAGGAGCAGACAGGAATGTCTTCAGGGCAGCAAGAGCTCTGAAAGGTGTAAAAGAAGTTTTACACAGGGTTCTGCTCCTTTTTGACCATTCCAGCTGTGCAATGTCCCAAAAGCTGACAGGCTGCCATGGGCACAGTGCTCAGAGAAACCTCACTCAAATATCCTGGCACACAAAGCAAAATAAAAATCCTGAATTTTTGATGAACGCCCACTGTTCAGAACATAAATTGATCAGTGGCCAGTCCAGCCCAAAAGTTCTCTTGGAGGTGTTATTTCATAGGCACCACGGCAGCAGGAACTGGCAGAAAACAAAGCTGAATATTTAATTTCCATTGTCAGTTGATGCAGTCATGACCTCAGAAAATCAGCTGCCCTAAGCCAGCCTGCACTGATATGTGGGGCCCTGGAATATTTTCATTTGCATTATAAATAATGCTGCCTGGTGGAGCACACCTAAAACACCTCATTTTTCTAAAAATGTGTTTGGGAGCTTTCCCAGCTTCCACAGTACTTTTACCCCTTTGAGAATAATGGAGAACTGAAGTCAATAATTGTATTTTAATTTAGGTTTTGTGTAGCACATGCAAAGAATTCACTTTCTGTTCAAGATTAGCAGTTGGGAAGTTTTGATAATCCCTTATGAAAGAACATTTTACACTCACTCATGATTGGAAACTTTACTTCCCTTTCCAGATAAATCTACACAAATCTCTCTTCATTATAAATTTTACAATTCCTTCCCATTCTTTTCGTTTCACTTTCATGAAGGAAACACATTTCTAAGCCACTCCAAAGTATTTTCAACTTTTTAGGGATAAGAAAAATAATTACTTTCCTCCCATCATCCAAGTAAACTTTGTCCACCCTGTCCTTATTTGAAAGCATCACTCTTGATGTGGAAGGATCAAAAATGTTACATCATTATTTTCATTTTATTTCTTTGAGGTCAAACTGGAAGAGCACAGGTCATCAAAAATGATAGTGCCACCAAGGCATAAAAAAGAAATAATTTGTGTAAAACACACACACACACAGTAGAAACCTCTCCAGATACAATTTCTCTTCAAAAAGCTGCTTTATGTAATTCCATATTGACTGGAAGGATTTGCAGGGGAAAACACATCCAAATGAAAATCAGCCACTTTAAAAACATGGAAAGAAAATTGCTGTGTAAGAGCCACGCTTCTGCCAGAGAAACCCGAGTGCAGAAAAGGGAAGAGAAACCTTCCTGGGGATTTTCCAGCTGGGAAAGCCTGAGAACTTTATTTTTCAGAATTCTTAGAAATGCAAGGATTTGCTGCTAGTGGTCAGTGAAACAAGAAAAGTGTTCCACTGACCACTCTTAATGGAAAAATGTTTATGCAGAGATGAGGATGAGGAGCTCTGGAGCAGCCTGGCTTCTCCAGGATCCAATGACCCCAGCACAAATCTATAAAATGGGATTAATCCCAGGAGGAGGAATGCCAGGACTTCACCAAGCAGCGCTGCAGGATGAAGGTGTTAATCAGCCGAGTTACCTGCAGCACCGACCCCGCCGCTGCAGCAGGTAATGATTAACTTCATTAATTGTGCCAGCCCTGGCTGCTGCAGGTGCCCTTGGGGGAGAGAAAAGGGAAGGAAGGGGAAAACTGAGCAGGGTTTCAGTGTCCTGAGGAAGCTGGAGAAGAAGAAAGAGCCACTCCTCAGGGCTATCAGGCAGGTTACATTGATAATTGGAATTTTTAGCTGCAAAAGCTCTGGGGTATTGATGCCTTTTATCAGGGCTGCCCGAAAAGAGAGGCCAGACAAAATTAGGAGAATAAAAAGCAGTTCTATTTATTGAAGGTATATTTAGGGCTGACAAAGCCCCCCAGGGGCTGCACCCAAAATGAAAACCCCGGGGTTTCACACTTTGGTCAGTTTGGTCCATTTGCACATTGGGGTTCATCTCCCAATTACAGCTCCAGCTAATGAAGATCATGGCAAAGATAATCTCTAATGTCCTTTGCAACCTAAAACTTCTAGGATTCCTTTCTTTATTTTGCTTTTAGAAAGCACCAACACCACGACCCTTTTCCCCATCAGCAATCAGGAAATTGCCCTTTGGGGTTCCCACAGAGGAGGAACCCCCCAGTTTCCTGCTGAACACATTTAATCCCTGGGAGCAGCCCAAACCCAGCCCTGTCCAGCAGCTGCTCCAGGGTGTAATTCCATGGTTTTCCTGGATTTCCTGCAGCTCTGAGCACCCTCCAGCAGCTCTGGGCTGGTGCCAGCCACAATCCCCAAGGAGGGGACAGGGCAGAGTTCAGGACTAAAGGGCACCCCAGGGGCACCAGAGCCCCCCCAGCTGTGCTGCTCTCATCCTGTGCCCGCTGCATTTCTGAGCCACTCCAACATAGTTTCAGCTTTTTGGAGATAAGAAAAAAAATTACTTTTCCCCCATCATCCAAGTAAACTTTGTCCACCCTGTCCTTATTTGAAAGCATCACTCTTGATGGGGAAGGATCAAAAATATTTCATCATTATTTTCATTTTGTTTCTTTAAGATCAGGCTGGTAGAGCACGGGTCATCCAAAATGATAATGCCACCAAAGCATAAAAAAAGAAATAATGCCAGAGCTGTGCAGGTGGCATCAAATTCACCCAGGAATTTAGGGGGGAACAGCAGGGCTTTGTTTATTCACCCTAACCTGGCTGTCTCATCACACCAGCACCTCCACCTCTCCCACTCTGAGCACTCTTGGGTCTCAAAAGGAAGCAGGAAAACACCAACCTTGAGAGCTGCTGCTTTCCCCATCCGGCTGCTTCTTCCCCTGAATCCGAGAGTTTTCCTGGGCCAAGAGCTGACTACCAAAGCAGCCAGGTTATTTCTGCCCAGAATTGCTGGTTAACGTGTCAGATAAGCAGGAGGTGAAGGAGCCAGCAAGGCCATGTGACTGCAAGGATGTGCTATTTTTTATCTGTAAATAATGTACTGAGGTAACGACGCGTTGGCAAACACGGGAATGAGCCACACACACATTTCTGCTCAGCTGTGTTTACACATCTCTGCTTCTCCCACTTTGCTGAGACCCTTCCCTGTTACTGAATATTTTATATAGTCACTGACAAGACCAGGGGTTTGTATTTGCTTTGAAATCCTTTCCAAGGTCCCAAAAAAGTACATGCATGTTGATTTAACTGTTTTATAAAACCACTCGGAGTTTTAATTCATGGGGTTGGCTTGTCATTTGAGTGGAATTTAGATTCCACATTGCTTTTATTAGAAATAAAGAAGCATTAACATCTAGAATAACTCAGTTATTCAGTTTTCATGTCTGGAATTGCTGGGCTGTTCAAGTGTGGGACATCAGCTCAGTGAGGAAGGGCTGGTTCTGCTCAGGGAGCTGCTGGAGCATTGAACTGCATTCTTTTCCATGTCCCATTTTCTGATGAGAAAGAAAACAGTTGGGTTTTTTTGGGGTTTTTTTTAAAATACTATTTTCTGTGAGCAAATCAATTGAATTTAAAACCTCCAGAAAGAAAATGCCTGAAAAATCATTCCAGTTGAGGAAACTCCACAGTTCAGTTCTCAGCAGACCTGCAGCTGTCACTCTCACGTTGTCTCCTGATTGTATTCTCAGCCCTGTGTGTATTTCCCACCTGCATTTCCAAACCTTCAGCCTGAGCCATTTATTCAGTCCTGAATTTTGGCCTTCCAGAACAGCCCAGGGAAGTTCAGCAGATCACCCTTGGCTGGCTCCAGCTGCTGACACCACCACTCCCAGCCCAAGGAGCTGGTTGTTTTCATGCTCTTGATCCCATGAAATGAAATTAAACGTCTTAAAAGGTCCAAAGGTGACCATGGCCAAAGTTGAAGAGAGGGGTGACCTTCAGGAAAGGTTCAAAGCCAGGCTGGAGGAGATAAAGGGATAAAGGGACCCCAGAGGAGTGGAAATCCTGGGGGAAGGTGATGGCAGCAGTGTCTGAGCAGGCTCTGGGAGGAGAGCTGGGCCAGGGAAATGGGCTTGAGGTTGAAAAACTCATCAGGAAACCGGGCTGGAGCCTCTCAGTTGGGATTTCTGTTGATTCCTACAGTGTATATAAAAATGTGGCTTGGATTACATCATTTTTCAGCAGATATTATTGCACCTAAGGAATACTTCACTAATGCCAACAGTGCATTATTTTATATAAGTAACAACTAGTGGCATTTTTATTTTGATTATTAGTGTGTGAAAAATGTTCCCTGAGACCATGATATTTCACCTCTGGATATCTGACTTTTTCTGGGCACATTAAGACAGCTCTGCCTTTCCGTATTGTAATTTGGAAATATAATCTACACACACTTCACAGGAATTTACTGTCTCTCTTGATCCTTGACCTGTTTATTTAGTAATTATTAACCAGCTTAATTCTGAGAACTCTGCTCGTGTTATGTTTTACACAAGATATCCTGGCACGATAAAATGATGCCTCATACAAGTCAAGGTTGTTTTTGCTCAGCCAGAACAGCCACATTAATTCTAAATTCACTGTAAACAAGGAGCAGAATAAATGTTTTCCAAGTAGAGGAACAAACCTGGCAAGGAATAAAACACATTCATGCTTTTAAGGCTCATAATACAAGTGTGTAGAAATACAGAATCTTGGTTTTCAAGAATGTCAGGGCATTTTACAGTCCGTGGTTTATGGATTGTTTTCCCTTTAATTTTGAGCTAATTCTTTGCTTAACCAGCCTTAATCCTTAATCTGTTTCTTTCCAGGTATTTATAATTTGTGCATATGTCCAAGACTGAATTTAATTTGAGTCTGAATTGGGATTGATCCTGAGTGTCTTTTCAGGCAAGTGCAAATCAGAGCAGTGACTGAATCCATTGAGGATAAATCAGCACAGAGCCCTGAGCTTTCACTCCCAGAATTGTGGGGCTCCACTGATGCCAGTGCAGCTCTGAGTTTGTGTGAGGATCAGAAGAGTTACTGCTTTTAATAATTTATTATTGCATGGTTTCTCACATCAGTGCTCCCCTGACTTCAGGGAAGTCTTCCTCTAAACCACTCTCGTATAAACCAAATACATTCAGCTCCCTGACTTTCTCTCCATAAAACATCTTCTCCAGGTAGCCCATTTTCCTTTTTTCAGAATATTTCCTGTTTTCAGAGTCAGCCTGGAAATCAGGCTGCAGAGTTTATTTTACCTGCTCCAGTAAAGGTCTCAGATGCCACCTCCTCCCTGCTTTTGCCCCTTCCTCTCCTGCTTTTTTGCCTTCTGGTGTTGTGTCCTTGCCTGATTTTTGCAGCTGTACTGACACTGGACATTCAGCTTCCCACCTCTGATTTCTGCAGTGCAGGACGTGTGGATTTTCCAGGCATAAATTTATGGCATTGCAGATGTACAAAACGTGTTTTGCTACAATAAAATCTATTGATTTGCACATGGGAAACCTTCCCTGGTATTTCCTTAATGCACAATTCCTTGTGCATTAGTACCAAATCAAGCAGAAATGGCCAAGAAGTCTTTTTAATGTGTTCTACCACAGACTGTAGCAGTGTCTAAAGTCTAAAAACTGATTTAGTGTTGCCTAAGCTCATTAGTGATCATTAAAACTGGTACTAAAGTGAGTGAAATCCTGTAATTTACCACACCCTGGAATATCCCAGGGTATGGATCCTCCCCCAGTGTGAACAGTCATGCTCAAATCAAAATGAGTTTATTAATTTGGGATCATTTATACCAAGTAAGAACTGGCACTTCCCGTGTTTACAAATATTGGGCTGTATTTAAAATTGCCTTTTTCACACTGAAAGGGAAAAAAAAGCCTTCCTGATTTATCATCTGAAAATTTGTCTTTGCTTCCTACGTTTGGTGGAGAGCTGGGAACCAAAATGCAGGGGGTGGAAAAAGGCAGGAATTACTGGATAGAAATAACTCCCTCCCCTATCATGGACTGTGTGATGGAATAAAGTCAGATTTTTATATTTTTTATAAAATATTTTTATATTTTTCTCTTTGATTAATATTTTTAGTCAAAAATATTTAGTCACAAACTCTTTGCTATGTGAATGAGTGGGCACATGCAAATAAATAAATTTACTAATGGTCTTTAGAGTTAGTAGTTTTAGAACCTAAAGACCTAAAAAAGAAGAAAACTCCAGAAAAGAAGCCTTACACCACCTCTAGACAGTATTTCTAGCAGAAAAATGAGTATTCTGAGACAAATTGAGGTTAAAAAATGCCCTCTACTAATAAGTCTTTGGGTTACTGCTACAAATATCCCCATTTCCCACCCCAGAAAAGATTTTTTTTTTATTATTTTTGCTTGAGCAGACGAAAGCAGTTTGAAGATATTGGCTTGAGCAGCCCATTTGAGAAAAGGCTGTGATCTCAGCCAGACAGGGTGGGAGCAGATTGCTCAGTCAGAAGACATGAGCAGTGTTTATTGCTTATTAAGAACAATTTCTCCTCTGATATTTCTGCACCTCCTGGTGTGGGCTTTAAAACACGTGGAGCTTGCACGGGAAGAGGCGGGAGAAGATCCTGATCTTTGCAAGGCAGATGCATTTCCTGGTGTCCTGGGGAACTGAAAAGATTCCTCTCTGCATTCCAATGTCTGGCATTCAGTGTGAGCCTCACAAATCCCAGACCACAGCACTTCCATCTCCTCTATTATTCAACAGTTTAATATGCAGCATTTCCTGATATTTACATCAAACGTCTTTCTTCCCTCATAATATATTCCCTTCACCTGTTAAACTCGTTCTGCCATGTAACAGAGTGAATAATTATCATCCTTTATACAGAAATATGTCCTCAGACATTTGAAAGCTGTTATTGTGTTCCTGCTTATTCCTTATTTGGCCAAATTATAACTGCTTAATTCCCTTCATTTTTCTTCCCACTTCAGCTCTCACAAAGCCCCTTCATTTTTTATTCTGTCTCCTCTCTGATTTGCTGCCAATTTAACATCTTGCTGGGAGAGCGTCTCCTGTTGCTGCGTGCAGTGGCCAGAACAAGGTTCAGATAATCCCTGCTTGGGGACTGCCAGCCCTGTCCAAAATCCTTTGAAGTCCGTGCCTGCACTTCCATTGGATGCAAAGGATCCTGAACTTGCATTTTGCTTTTTATGATTCCTGTGGCATCCTCCTGCTCTCTTATCCATTGCCACTGTTCCATCCCTTAAAAGATAAACTGTTGTTCATCTTTTGAGTTACTCTGGTTTGTGCTGGTTTTGTGTTTATATAAAATCATTTTATTCCCTTGATGACTCAATTTTGGCCATGTTTTATCTGTATTTCCTATCAATCCTTTTTTTATTTCACTCTCCTTTTTAATATTTCAAACCTAGGTTGAGCATAGTGTCTGTATTTAATTACAATCTTGATTACATCTTTTTTCAGAGCCATTCATGAAGATATAAAATAAACTCAGACTAACAATCAGTGTGTGTTACCCCACTGGACATTCCCACCCATCTTGTTACCAGCTGTTTATCAGCATTTTTTTTCATTTGTGCTTTAGCCAATATTCAACCCACACACCATTGTCTGCAGCCAAGCTGACTTGAATTAATTTTTCAATTAAGATTTCATGAGACAGTGTCAAATGCTTCACTAAAATCCAAATATCTGTCAACTCCCATACTGAGATTTCTTCTGGTTTTATCTTATTTGACTTTTTTTCCCCTCGCTCTCTCTGTTTAAAGTTAATTCTTTGTACAAAGACATCAACAACTCCTCCACGTCTGGATCACTTTGAAATTGTGCTTGTCAAAGGTGGGCTGGGAGTGTCTGTTTGCCCAAAGCCCGCCCAGCCCAGGGTTTGCAGAGCATGGGAAGGGCTCACCCTCCTCCCCTCTGCACTGACTCAGCTGGACCAGGCTTTTCTGCCTAAATCCTCTCTCAGATTCCCAGTCCTCTTCATTATTTTAATTCCCACAGCCAGAAAACACCTCCTGCCCATCCCTTATCACACAAGAGGCAGCAGATGAGGCTGTAATTCCACTCACTGATTTTTATGCCAATGAGAGAAATCTCTCTCCTCCTCCAGCCGTCACCTGGTGTGCCCAAACTACCAAACCCAGACTCCTGGAATCCAGGGGATCCTTCCTCAAAGGAAGAAATCTGAATTTATACATTTATATAATGTCCAGCCTCATTGCTGGGCCTTAATCCTCTGTTTCTGTTTTCAGAGGGAAATCATGCAGTGAGATGCTGCTGATTGTTAATTAAAATAGTCCAGCCAGGCTGTTTTAGAGCTACTCTGTGTAGTATTTAGATATTATTTAACATCTAGTTAATTCCATTCATTCACTGAAAATCTAAAAATAATTATTCTTGTCTTTATTAACTCACTGTATCCTCAGTCTTTACTAAAGAACTTTTATGTGATTAAATAAACAGCAACTCTCTATGAACTTTCTTTCATATCCAAGTAAATCTCCAGCCACCAGGATGAATTTCTAATTAATTCATAGTGACCAGTTATAAGGTGTTCCTTCATTAATTCTGGAAAGATATTACCAGAAAAGCATTTTATAATATATTCAAACTCCTGCCAACAGAAAGGGACCAATAAGCAAGTTTTAAAGAATTAAAATGCTTTCTCCCTCCTTGAGAAAAATACAGGAGGGCCATCAATACTCAATTTTTTAGTAGCCAGACACTTAGATTAATTACTGAAGGATTATATATTTCTTCCTAAAAAAACAGATTTGAATCTATGAAAGATTTAAAGGGGCTTTTGAATAATGAGGAAACTCATTGAAATTAAAGAAAGCCAATGGCTTCTATTTTATTGCAAACATATTTTAAGGCTTGACAACAGTTGCAGCGTTCCCCTAATTTTTGCTGTAAAAGGGAAGTAAAACAACAGTTTATTGTGGCCATACCTCACAGTGCCCCACTTCTGTAAATTGTCTTTAGCTCTGGGGTACGGATGGAGCATTCACGTTTTTAAATTGTGTACAAAAGCTCTTTCTGTGCAGGAATTGCCACACAGAGCTCCCAGATTTATCTGAACAACTGGAAAGGTTTTCCTGCCCTGCTTTACCTGCAGTGCCTGTACCCTGTGCTCCTTTTACTACCTCCTGCTTTATCCATTTCTTTGTTTGTTTGTTTTATTTTAAGGTCATGATGCTTTATTTATGTATTTATTTATTTATTTATTTATTTTAAGGTCTACCGCTTCATTTATTTATTTATTTTAAGGCCCTAATGTGTATTTATTTATTTATTTATTTATTTATTTATTTATTTATTTATTTATTTGCGTATTTATTTATTTATTTATTTATTTATTTATTTATTTATTTATTTATTAAGGTCCTAATGTTTTATTTTGTCATTTATTTAAAAGGCCCTATATATATTAATTAATTTATTTATTTTATTATTTATTTATTTTAAGGTCCTTTTACTTTCTTTCTTTCTTTCTCTCTTTCTTTCTTTCTTTCTTTCTTTCTTTCTTTCTTTCTTTCTTTCTTTCTTTCTTTCTTTCTTTCTTTCTTTCTTTCTTTCTTTCTTTCTTTCTTTCTTTCTTTCTTTCTTTCTTCCTTTCTTCCTTTCTTCCTTTCTTCCTTTCTTTCTCTCTCTCTCTCTTTCTCTCTTTCTCTCTTTCTCTCTTTCTCTCTTTCTCTCTTTCTCTCTTTCTCTCTTTCTCTCTTTCCTGTTGTTTTTTATTTCTCCATTCCTGTATTCACAGCAGAATTTTGCATTCCCGGAGGGGAGGAAGGCCACTTGTCCCCTGCACGATTAGCACTGCAATCACCCGGGGTTTTAAATAATGGGAGAGGCTCTGGAACATGAAAATAAATTAAGCCTTGCCATGGATGAGAAATCCTTACCCGAAAATTTTGTTGTGTATTTAGAGCTTAGCAACAGATGCTGCACCTGGAAAAAAGGAATTTACAGAGAGGTACAGAGCTGCCTCTGCACCTTCCCCAAACTGCCCAAAACTCACAATAATTGCAAATTCACTGCCAGCAGAAGGAACGGGTACAAGCACCAATAATCAATGAGAAACAACTTTTCCCTGTTTCTGAAATGAACACAGATATTGAGGTTTAATTTGCATTGGATTACAAGGAGTTTTGAAAATAACATAGCAGGTTCTTATTTGGGTTTAGAGCCTGGGTGTAAGATTTTTTTATTTCTTTTTTCCAAACTGATTCATGAAACCTTGAATTTGTTATAATAGGAAAAGCAGCAGTTCTCTTTATTGCTGTTTTCTGCTTGAAGAAATAAAATTGAAAGACATTTCTATCAATGAAGATAGAGACAGCAAAAATCACCTTTTTTTTTTTTTTTTTTTTTTTTTTTTGGACAGTTTTAAAATCCTATTTTTAATAAATCTTATTTTTCTTCATAGGAAACTTGGTTGTCCTGATATTAACAACATTCAAAAATTATTCCCAACAATACTGAAAGTCTTCAGATATAACATCCATACACTGTTGATAATTGGATTATGTCTTGGACTCTCTTTTAGAAAAGAGAGAGGTAAAACCCTCTTTATGAGCTAGGCCTGCAATGGATTAAACCTCAAGGCTGGGCTTAGAGAGGATGGAGATGTGGCAGGTGAAGCTTTTATCATCCCCAAAAAGATAAGGGCACGCAGGGGAGAAAGGGTGAGGAGGTGAGATACCCACAAATCACCCTCTAAATACACCACCTTTCAAAAAAATTGGATTTCTTACAGTAAGGAAAGAAACAGATCTCATCAAGCAATTTTTCTCTATACTTAAATATCTCTTTTTTTTTTCTTTTTTTTTTTTTTTTTCCCAAATAACTTTCCTAAGGCTGGCAGTGCTATATTTTACTGAAACTCTTTACAAAGTCCATTTATTTCTAACGACATTTAAAAAAAAAAAAAAGTGAATTATGGGCAGCATGCTCAGTTTATTAATCTTTCCCAAAAGAGTCAGGGCAGAACTGCAAACATTGGTACCTTAGGCTAAGAAAGTTTGGTCCAAAAGATCCCAGAATTGGGGTCCTGCAGCAGGTTTTGTGCTGGGTTTTTGATGTTGTGGAACATTTTCCTGTAGATTTTTAGGAAGAAGTGTTCCCAGAGAATAAACTGCATTTCCCACTCCTCCATAAGATAATAGCAGGTAAAATTAGAGCAATCCTTTCTCTTTGGTGGGGCTTTCCCTGGATAAATGTCCTCATATCTCTGGGATGATCAAATCTGTGCTCCCATCTCCTCTTGGCTGCTGTGGGTGGGAAAAGTGGACAGAAAGCAAAGAAGGTTCCATTTGCAGTAAAAAAACCTGCCCAGGGAAAGTTCCATCAACCCACACTCACCACAAGACAGGCATTTTTTGCTAAGTTTATTGTGAACAAATTTTATTTCTTTGTACATTTTATTCAAGCAAAAAATAAGTCCACCAGAGTTTAGGTGAACATTACAAATGTAGGAATTTCTATTCATACAATAGTATGAATAGTTCTTATCTCTTTGTCCTCATCACAATAAGGATTCCCAGAGGTTCAGATGATTTATTAAAGCTCATATTGGAGCTATCAAATGCTGATTTCCAGGTTCTTCCTTGTGAGGTGTCCGAGGAAACCACAGCAAAGTCAGAGCTGTCCCTCTCACCAGACTCCAGCTGGAGGTAAAGTGTTTTCTGCTCTCTCTGCAGAGTGGGAAGCAAATCCTGAGGCAGATTTGTCCTCTCTTGGCCAAGGCAGAGGAATTCTGCATTTCCCTGGCAGCACAAGGCACAAAGGTGATGCTCAGATTGTTTGTTCAGCACCTGTGGGTGCAGAGATTTCACCTCTGGGAAATCTCTACCCTCCCTTCCTGTGCTGTAGGAACAGCTCTGCTATTTCATTTTGTGCTTTCTAAATAACATCTGAGAAGCAGATAGCCCATAAAGAGGTAATTTGATGTTTTGCTTTAAGTGTGCATCATTTTCCCTTTCTGTTGTGACATTGATTTATGTATTGTGCCACAAATAGAAAATGTGTATGGAAAGAGCAGCAGCATCCTTCACAAAACCACTCAGCTCAGGCATTCCTTAGCCTGGAAAGTCACTCACAGGATTCTAAATCACATCACAGAGGTTTCTGCTCTTAGACATCACCTCCCATTAAAACACAAGATTCTATTTTTTCCACTGTTTCGTGCCACTTTCAATTGATCCAGTTCTCACTGCTCTGTAATATAGTCATTAAATAGTGACTCTTATCCTTGATTTTTATTGTATTAATTGTCATTGATTGATTTTTTTTTTAAACCAGGTGATTATTCCTAAGCAGATGGGAAGAAAAAAAACCTTTTATGTCATGATCTAATTCTGTGTTCTGCCCTTGAGGTGCCCTGGCTGTGGCACATCTGTTTAAGCATCCACAGCACAAGTTTGGGATTGTCCCTCCAGCAAAAAAGAAACAGAGAGGTTTGTGGGTGTTATTTTTGTTTTAGTTTCTGGTTTTGTTTCGTTTTTTGGTTTTGGTTTTTGTTTTTCTTTTGTTTTGTCAGCATAAAAATCCATTCTTCCCACACACAGAGAACAGTTTCCTAAACCAGGGATCTTTCGCAGAGCTGCCCAAACACAGCCAGCCTGGGGAGTTGGACACACAAGGAACAAGAAATTGGATGTTTCTGTCTCTCAGCAAAGCCTCCTGATGAGAGCCACGAGGCCTCCACTGGAAAAGGCTCTGAGCACAACAAGGGCATGGAATGAGGGAGTCCAACCTCTTCTTTACAAGGTAAAGAAACTCAAGGATATGGGGGGAGAAAAAAAGTGTAATCCCTCCCTTTATCTTGTTTATAACCAGATCTCTGCTTCCCATCTAATGCTGCAGCTCCCAGGAGGAACAGGGAAGAACAAAGTGAAAACATTTTCTATACTAAACTATTTTGCAGAATTAATGACAAAATGAATCTGATTTGTGCAGAGGAGCAGCTGGCAGGAGAGGGAGAGGGAAGGGCATTGTGCTGTCAGTGTAACTGCAGTGGGCAGCTGTCACCTGCTGCTCTCAGGGGTGATGGGGACTGGCAGGTCACAGCTCTCTGTGAAACCAGCACTAAAACTCACCCAGGAGCTGCCTGGTTCCTGGAGGTGTTCAGGGGGTAAAAGTTTGTCACTTCTCCAGTTGCCTCTAATTCACCTTTCCTGTATTTTGGGAGGCTTTGTTTCACCTGGTGTCTCCATAAATATTTTTATTGTAGTTTTTTTTTGTTTGTTGTTTTTCTTTTTTGTTGTTGTTATTTTGGGTTTTTTGGGGTTTTTTTTTGTGGGTATCTTTCTTTAGAGCAGAGTGTGGCTCCTCCCCTTCTCCCTCTCCTTTCTGCCTGTACCTGCAGCAGCCACAGCTTTCCCCTTCTCCTCTCCGCTCCCTCCTGCTCCTCTCAGTTTTGGTCACCCTTTGCTCCTGTTCCCTGTCGTGGTTTTTGATCCCTCCCAGGTTCCCTGTTGTCACCATCAGGACTTTCCCAGGCTTTTCTCGGGAGCAGGAGGGCAGGAGGAGCCCCTTGTTTTGTCTTTTGCCTCTCACTGCAGTGGGTCAAGGTGGGAAAATCTGTTTGGGGACCTTGGGCAAGGGCATGGAGTGACAGGAGAAGGAGGAACAGCTTCAGACCAAGGGAGGGCAGGGTCAGGTGGGATTTTGGGCAGGAATTGTTCCCTGGGAGGGTGGGCAGGCCCTGGCACAGGTGCCCAGAGCAGCTGTGGCTGCCCCTGCATCCCTGGCAGTGCCCAAGGCCAGGCTGGACAGGGCTGGGAGCAGCCTGGGACAGTGGGAGGTGTCCCTGCCATGGCAGAGGTGGGAGTAGATGAGATTTAATTTCCCTCCCATCCCAAACCATTCTATGGCTCTGTGACCATGAGTAATTAGTAAATAAAATATGAGGGAGGGGACGCACAGAAGTGGCAATAAACTGTCAGATGTGTTGTCACCCTGTCTGGAATCCCAACGAGCACCTCTGTGCACGCTGGGTTTTGAAAATCTTGTTCCAGAGCCAAATTTGTATCTGGGACAGATTTTTTGAGGGTTTCCCTGAGTTCAAAAGGAGCTGTATTTCACAAAAAGATCCCGTGTTATGCTGGGAAAAGCCAAATTTAAAAGGTCCTGGAAGTAGCAATTAGCACCATTCCCGACTGATGCTGTGTTAATGCAACCTGAATAATTCCATTCCCGGTGCTGGGTCGGGGCCAGCTCAGCACAGCAGCTCAGGAACAGTTCAGCAGGAATTGGTTTTAAGAAATACCAACTCGTGTGGTGCAGGTATTTTTTTTTTTTTTATCTCTATGTTTGTAGCTGTATCTTTATCTCTGTTTACAACTCGTTCCACCACAGAGAAATGGTGTTTCTCCATAAAACAGCACTGAAAGCAGTTTCCCTTCAACTCACAAGAGTGTGAGGTATTTTAGAAAGCAGATATTTCTAAAATACTCCCAAGTTTCAGCCTCATGGAGAAAATACTCCTTAATAATTTGAGTTGCAACAATAAAACCCAGATGAAAGTGAGCCCTTGCCATAAAAAATTCCAGACAACCACAAGTGCAGCCCATAAGAGGAAAGGCTGAAATGCTTTTGAACCCTGTGCTGCCTTCTGGTGTTTTTTCCCTCATGTCATCCCAGATATCTCCCCTGTACTTAGTGCTGCAATTAATAAAAATCCTCCTCTGAAGGTAACGAGGTGTCAGCTCCACTTCCAGTTGAGACTGGTGATTAAAATGTACTTCACAACCACATTAAACTGCAAAGAACAACTCAAAACAAAACAAATAAAATACCCCACATAAGCCTGAGCCACGCACTGCCAGCCCCCATAGATTTAAATTTAATTAAATGAGGAAACTGCAGGACTCTTTTTGTTCACACGGAAGATTCCCAGAGCTGTCCCAGGAGCTGGGCTCAGTTACTGCAAGGCACACAACTGGAATATTGTTTGATCATTTAGGCTGCCAGTCCCTCCCCATTGGGTCTGGCAGCTGAAATTCCAGGGTGCCACCATGGAAAGAAAAGGCCTTGACCCTGCCCTGGATGTGTCCTGAGCAACACAACCCTTCCTTTCCTCACACCAAAAACTCGAGAGGTTCTGGAAGTGTGGGGCTGGAAATGGTGCTGCTCCCTCCCTTGGAAACTCCCACGGCATGTCCTGCATCCAGAGCCACTGGAAGCTGTGCTCCATCCCCCCCTGTGCTGTGTCCTTGCTCCCCAAACATGGAAAAATCCTTCCTGTGCTCCAAAGAAATTATATTTATATTTATATTTATATTTATATTTATATTTATATTTATATTTATATTTATATTTATATTTATATTTATATTTATATTTATATTTATATTTATATTTATATTTATATCTATATCTATATCTATATCTGTATCTGTATCTGTATCTGTATCTATCTATATCATATATGGTATATGATATATGGTGTATGATATATGGTGTCTATGATATATATTATGTATTATATATTGTATATTGTATGTTTTTATTCTTTATTTATTATATATATATATATATATATTTGTTTTTCCCCCACTAAATATAAGAAAGAACCTGACATCTCTTCCTAAACCCCGCAAATAATTTCCTCTCCTTTGAGGTATGGAGTTATTCACCTGACATTTCATCTTGTCTATCTGCCAGCACCCCCAAGAAAAATATAACATCTTTAAACCCAGTTTTTTATTATTTTCTTTTATTTTAGCTTTAGTATATGTAGGTTTTCCCTTCTCAAAGAGAAATTAGGAACTCAATGAGCCTGCAGACCAGGCTGAGAATATTCTGTGTGATAGCAGAAATGCACAAAGATGAACATGCAAATGTCATCAGCATCATCACCACAGACCTTCTTGACTTTTTTCTTTTTTTTTTTTTTCAGAAAAATTGGTTTATAGTGTTGGAGAGAGAAAGAAAAACAGACTGAGGAAATGAGAAGAAAGAAAAGAAAGGGGAGAGCTGGACAAACAGACCTCCCCTGTGCCCCTTCCTCACTCCAAAAAAAGGTAATTATTGTCTGTGTAACTGCTGAACTTTTTAAAGTGGCCCTGTCTGCCTGTGAGGAGCTGTCCTTCTGAGCAAATTCTGTGACTTTTGCAGATTGAAGGCCAAGCCATGTGTTCATGAATTTTAATGTAAACAAAAGCAGCTTTGTTGTTGTTGTTGCTTCCTCCCCAGTTTTTAAGATCTTCCCTGGCTTTGTTGTGAGGGGCGAAGGGCAGAGGAGCGGGATGGCCGAAGGGTGAAGCTGCAGCTTGCTGGAACAGAAAATTCTATTTTTTCCACTGTTTCCTGCCACTTTCAATTGATCCAGTTCTCACTGCTCTGTAATATAGTCATTAAATAGTGACTCTTATCCTTGATTTTTATTGTATTAATTGCCATTGATTGATTTCTCGTGTTCTCCTCTCCTGCTCAATCTTCTCCTCCGTGCTCTAAAGGGATCACATCTCCAACAAAGGGATGAGAGACCCGGCCCAAATCAGCACCTGGAGCAGAGCTTTGCCAAGCCAGCACCGACAGAAAAGGAATAAATAAATAAATCAGATTAACCCTGCTGCTCCTCACAGGTTCCTCTGAATCTGCTGAAGTTGGTGCCTCTGCTGCAGCAGTGATCATTAATAACCCTCGTTTTCAGAGTGTTTTTCATTTCCTTCCAGGGAAGGAGTTGAACATTTCTGACTCTTTGCTCCCTGGGGAGGAGGCAGAGCTCTCAGAGCTGCTCTGCTGAGGGTGTGGTGGTGCCAGCTCCATCCCAATGAGCCTCAGCCAAGCTCCAGGCCAAGGTGACCTGGCAGAGCAGCTCCTGGGGCTCAGCCCTGTCCCATATTCCCAAAAACTCCACCTGGACACACCTGGATAAGCACAGAGGGACCTGCATTATCAATGGCTGTCCTCTTTTAGTCCCTCACTCGAATTTTCAAGCAGAATATTTGCATTGAATTGAATTTATAGAGCAGATAATAGGGATGTGATATTAATGGATAAGGAACCTATTGAAACATCAAGCAACAACAGCTAATTCTTAACAAAATGTGCTATTTTAAAGGTGTGCTGCAGATAGATTGACCCAGCTGGGAATTCCCTCACTTTTGTATGACAGAACAAATGCCCTGGTGGTTGATTCCAGTCTGCTTCAACAACAGACTCAGAGGAATTCCTAACACAGACCAATTTCCTAATTCCCACCGCTTTTCCCCTTGTGCTTCCATCACCCTCTTGGCACAGCGAATAAACTGATCTAATGAAAGGATGAAAGAACAGTTGCTCTGTTTTATAAAATGATTATATGGTTTCTCAACAAGGAAAATGAGAGATCAAAGGCCACAATTATTTTATTTTAAAGTTTTTTGCTGGTTTTTTTTTCCCCTGTAAAGGAACTAAATCATCGACCAGTAAAATGGAACCTCTTGTTGGCAATCTTTCCTGTGCCTTGCCCTCCAAATATTTTAAGACAGAACTGTGAAAACCAAAGTAAATATAAATAACCATTCTCATCTTTCAGTCCATAGCTGCCACTTCCAAATATAAGTTCAGCTTTCTCTTCTGCCCTTGAGGAGCTGGGCTGCTTCATCCTGGCCTTTTGAGCTGAGCTAATCAGTACTTTTTGTCAATTTTTTTTGCCCAATTTTCTGCATTTTCTCTTCTCTGCTTAATTGGAACCAAAATAGTTTGGGTGGCTGAAGTGAATGGAAATAATTTTTGTCCATTCAGCACAATCTTGCTGCCATCCTTCCACACTAAATGAGAGATGTTAGAGTTCATCCCTCCAGTTTTCTCTCTCTTAGCCAAGGAAATCTTTCCCATTTTGCAGCTTCCCAGAAGATTTCTGCTTAGCTGCTGCTTTGAGGTGATATTTGCAATCCAGGGGCTGATAGAACAAGCCAGGATGTAAATATTGTCCTGCTGGTAAGCACTGATTCATTGAAATGGAAATGATTTGTGCAAGAGCACCGTGTCTCGGCCATTATTTGTGTCAGAAACAAGGAGCAAAAGTAATTTAAAAGCAGGTGCACTGCATTGCTTTGTTTTACAATATCTTTCTCTCATTAAACTTATTTATATTCTGTGTAACCTTTCCAATGAACAGAATGCAGGAGTGCAGTACAAGAGACAACACACACAACTTTAACCTTATCAGCTTCACAGAGCCAAAACAGCTTCCTCTGTGGAAGGGGGTGGGGGTTGATATTCCCTCTTTTTAGCCTTTCTAGGGAAAAAAATTAAAATCACTTTGATTTCTCAGGTCTGAAACTTAAAATGCTTAACAAGCTCTAAAATAATACCCCAAAACTGTGTTCCTCCCAGGCTGAGCTTTCACACCTGAGCAGCCACAGGATGTGAGTAATTCCTCAGTGACTTATATAATTGAATTAATGCTGAATTGATTATTTCTCAATTATTTGTATCATTGAATCAGTTTTGAATGCATCATCCCTCGACGATTTGTGTCATTGAATCAATTCTGGATGGATCATCCCTCAGTGATTTGTGTCACTGAATTAACTCTGAATTGATCATCCCTCGATGGTTTCTGTCATTAAATCAATCCTGAATCGATAATTTCTCAATTATTTGTATCATTGAATTAGTTTTGAATGCATCATCCCTCGATGATTTGTGCCATTGACTCAGTTCTGAATTGATTATTTCTCAATGCTTTGTGTCACTAAATCAATTCTGAATTGATTATTTTTCAATGATTTGTGCCATTGAATCAATTCTGAATGGATCACCCTCAGTGATTTCTGTCATTGAATCAGCTCTGAGTTAATCATCCCTCAATGGTTTGTGCCATTGAATCAATTCTGAATTGATTATTTCTCAATGATTTGTGTCATTTAATCAATTCTGTACCAATCAGATAAATAACTGGATTCCCCAAAGGCAGCTGCACCAGGGCTCCTGTGCATCCTCACTTGCTGTTCCTCCTTCAGGCCTGGACATTTTGGAATTTACCAATTCTTTTGTATGTTCCTGGCATTTCCCAGTGATCAAACCTGGCTGAGCTCCTACAAAAACCAGCACAGGATGGAGAAACAAGATTAACTGTGCCTGTACTCGATTGGTAACAAAAATAGAAAATACGGTGCTGTGCTGAAATAAAGATGGCAAACAGACACCAGGAGAGCATGTGGATAAATTCAGCTTCCAGCTGTTAAGACACAGCACAGAAATCTCAGGAGGTGGTTGAAGAAGAGCCCCTGTGAGGGGTGCCCTGTGCTGGTGTGGAGTTTTTGGGATATGGGATGGGGCTGTTGTGTCACAGTGTGGGCAGTGAATAAAATCCAGGCATGAAAATCAGAATTATGAGCACATCAGAGACTGCCAGAACAGCAACACCCACCTCCTTCCTGGCACCATTCACCCAGTGAGCAAAATGCTCTTTATAGAGAAATCTGTCATTATTTTCACTTTCTCTCTACCTTGAACAAATCTGCACCCTAATTTTATACCTTTGAATAAAATTAGACCCTCCTGAGTATCAAAATCAGGCCAAATTTACTGAAAAGTGTCTACTCCACCTAGAAATTAAAATAATGGTGAGGGCATTTCTCTTCTAAGTTTGCTAGAGTCCAGAGAGAAAAGTATTTAGTAGGACTGGTTAGGAAATTATTCTGGTTTTAATTAACATCTCAAAAGAGTAGTTCCACATTAGGTTTTCAGTCCCAAAATGCTGGGTTTTGTACTAAAATGCTTCAGCTGATTGTGTTAATCAGTTGTGTTGATTGCTAATTCTGTGTTCCCCTTGCAAACGTTTCACAGCTTTGGAGCTTCAAAGCAGAACGTGTAGCCTGGGCTTCTGAAGCAGCTACAAAGAAATGTAAGTTTATTCTTGCTCCATGTTTTATTTTATTTAAATTTCATTTCCCCACATTGTCTTACTGAATGTTATTGGCTTTGTTTGATGCCATAATCTCAATTTCTGCAGCGTTTTTCGTTGATGCGATGCAAAGAGATTTGATAGTTCTGCCTTGCAAGTTTTTGCTGCTGCTTGCTCTGAAAAGTGGAAATCTGAGCTGGTGACTGTGGCAGGAGCAGCGTTTTTATCAGTTTCTTTAATCTTCCAGAGAAATAGGTGCACACTGCTCCATCCTGCCTCCCTGAGCACTTTCTGTGGAGGTGAGGTGGGGATCAATCACCAAACCCCCAGACCTTCTCCTCTGGATCATCCTTCAAAAGCTGCATTTGGACCAGCACTGGGACAGTTTGACACCCAAACAAACAAAATTAGTGGCCTCCATCCAGCTGCCGGTGGAAGCAGGCATCCAAATATTTGGATTAAATTAGCACCTTTACCTGGAAATGTGGGCAGAGCTGTCAGGACTGAATGCCAGGGAGATTTGTCTCAGGAGCCTCTCCCAGCTCCTGCCCTCACAGAGAACTTCCCAGCCATTTCCAGCTGTGGGGTGGGCAGCACATCTCCCCAGTTTCTTTCCATCTGTCCTTTCTGGATAAAAGTGATGATGGTCACAGCCATCACTGGCACCACACCATCAGCTTCTCGCCTTACAACTCGTTTAATTGGGTTTTTTTTTCCTTAATCCCCCTGAGAAGCGACAGCAGCACTGAGGATAACATCAGCACCCCCTGCTCTGGCACTATCTGTGAATTTTCTCATTTCTGCGCCTTTTTGCACCTCAGACATTCCCTCAGGGGATGTGGAGCAGGAGCTCATTCCAGAGGGAGCTCCTCGGATGCTGTGACCCCACCGAGACCTCCGCATCCCCACCCACCCCCATGTGAGCAGTGCACCCCAATTTTCATTAATTAAGCCCTGATGGCAGGCTGATGTCACGGTGCTGTTGAGCCAGGCTCCTGGCAGGGCTCCAGCTCCCTGCCTGCAGTGAGTTTATTCTGTGGTTTATTCACTCCGGGCTGTGTTAGTGCCTCATAAAACAGGCAGATAGCACTATTATCTCTTAATTACCCTCCGAGCTTCCTCAGCCTTCAGTGTCTGCCATCCCACATCGGCCCCAGCACATTTCTCTGCAGCCCGGGATGTGCAGGACATTTAAATTGCTCTGTTGGAACACGGAGGGATAAATCCCGGGGAGCTGCTTTGTCAGTGCCGGGAGATTTATCAACGTGTTACACTCAAATGTGATAAATTACTGCTTTAGAACAAGGCAACGAGCGTATTCCTAATAGAATTAATTTGAACTGATCATTCTGACTCATCACCTGTGATGCCTTACAGGGAAAAAAGTCCCAGCAACAGCGATGGGAAACTTGTCTAGGGAATGGGAATTCACTGAGCAAAACAAAAAAGGATAAAGAGAGAAAGAAATGCTGAAATTTAAACTGCATCTTCATTAACTCAAACTGCTGGGATCTGCCATAGGTATTTTTGGAGGTAATTTCAATAATAAACATATGTAAATGTTGCACAGAACTGTGATTTATTCCAGGAAATCAAAGTTCCCAGTATTTTTTTTTCCTGTTTGATGGCCAACAGACTTTTTTTGTGTGTGTTGAGGCACTTGTTAAAACAAGGAAATATTGGTAAACAAAGAGACAAGTACAAAAACTAAATCAAAACAATATCAATATCTCCTAAATTCTGATTATTTTAGGTAAATTCTAGACATAATGACACTAATTAATGTAAAGCATAGGTTTACTTACTTTATAACTGTATAGCAGCTGTTATTCACTAAAGGTAGAGGTTTATTTCTTCAATTTTAAATTCCTGCTGACTGAATCAATGCCTAAAGTGAAGTTTGAGCCAGGTTTCTATTGAAATGGAAGGCTTTTGCAATATAAGGATATTCAGTAATCCATATCTGTCTCGGGATTGGCAAACCTGTTAGGAAGGCTGAATGTTTCATTTCCCTTGAACCAGGCTTGCAAATGGGAAGATTTATCTTAAATGGTTGAACAAAGATTCCCACAGTGGAGTTTAAAAGTTACAAATGAAGGGTCTTGTCCAATTATTTCGGCTCCATGACCTTATTGGGTCCTTCAGGTCTCTCAGGTCCCTCCTGTTTTGGCGTGGGATGCAGGGGAGATGAGCTCAGGTGGGAGAACAGAAGGAATAAAACCAATAAAATTCTTCCCAAGCAGTAAATTCTGGCCCAGGGAAGAGCTGCAGGCACTCAGGAGCACAGCGTGTCACACAAGGGATGCACCAGAATTCCCTCACTGGTGGCATCAGCAGGGAAAAGAAATTCATCTGTTCCCTGCTAGGAAATCCAGGAGAGCAGGCTCTGAGGGTAACTGCTGGTCTTGTGGCCAGCTGCTTCATCAGTAAGGAAAATGTGAAAACAAAAATAAAAAATAAAAAACAATAGTACTAAATAAATAAATAAATAATAAAAATAAAAATAAATAAAAATAATTTTTAAAATGTAAAAATAAAATAAAAATAAAAATAAAAATACTATTAATATATTAAATATAAATATATAAATATAATGTATGAATATATAAATATAAATGTAAGTATAAATAAATATAAATATAAATATAAATATAAATATAAATATAAATATAAATATAAATATAAATATAAATATAAATATAAATATAAATATAAATATAAATATAAATATAAATATAAATATAAATGTAAGTATAAGTATAAATATAAATATAAACATAAATATAAATATAACTAAAATTATAACTATAAATGTAAATATAAATGTAAATAAGATTATAAATAAAAATAAAAAGAAATAAACAAAAAATAGAAAAATGAATAGGAAAAGGATTAAAATAAAAAATAAAAATAAAAAATAAAAAATGCTGAGCCACCAACTCCAGTAAAGGGGTAAAGTTCAGCTGCTGCATTTTCCTAGCCCTGTCCCTGCCTGCAACACACAGACCCTCCCTGCATTCCCAATGCTAATTTTTATTTGCATATTCATAAACCACCCCCAGCACTTCAGCATCCACCGTTCTTTACTACACAGCCAGAATTCACGTGGCCTCTGCGTTCCCTGCTGTAAATTCAGCTTTATTCCACCCCGTGCAGCCACACACCCATCAGGTGCTCTCTGCTCAGGGTTTTACCCTCCGTTATTCCTCATTTTGCCCTTCCTGCAGCACCTGCAGCACAGCCAAATTCATCTCCAGGTACACAGCAGCTAAATTTAGATGCCTGTAAGCATAAATGATCAAAGCCTGGCGTGAGCTAATTCTGGTATTAGGATTTAGGCAGGGAAAGCAGCTCAGAAGTGTTGGGGTTTGTTCTAAACAGCTCTGGTTCTTTCAGTCCCTCTGGAGAGCTTGGAAGGTGAGGTCCTGAACTTCAGACAGACCAATGGAAAGTGACAAAAATTGGCAAAAATATAGAATATCTCCCAAATTAATCTCTCCATAACAATGTCCATTTAATGGGGAATGAGACTGCCCACATCTCACTACCAGGATATTTTTTTTCCTCTCCCTTTTACCCTTTCCAGCACTAAATATGGAAACACCAATATGAAAAACCAATTTTAATCCTTTATTTAAAGAAATCAAGAGGTATAAAAATAACTGGGAATGACTAAAAGTTATTCTCTGGTGCATTCCTGACGATCGAGTTCTCCCTGCACGTCACTCACAGGAACTAATTCTGAAAAGGGAAGATGGAGAAATGAGCATTGCTCTATTCTTTGAGCATTAACCTGCAAGCCTGTGCCTGTGTAACAGTAACTTAAATAAATGTGGCTTTTTTCAGCACTGCCATGAGCATGTCACGCTTCCCATCTTGAGGTAATGTCCTAGCAAGGCCCTAATTTGATTATTTGTTCTCAGAATGGAAAAATTCAAGGCCTTCATTGCTGTCCTCTACGAGAAGATTTTGTCTTCTCTATCTGGGAATTGATTTGAAAGGGAAAAATTCCGGCTGCAGACGGAGCTGTGCAGTGACAGAGGAGGGAATTGAGGCATCCCAGGCTGCAGATGAGGCTGGCAGTGCTGGTGGTGCCCTGCAGAGAGGTTCTGGTTCCCTTCCTGAGGGACACCCACCTTCCTGGGGAGAAAATCCAGCAATTAATTTGTAGCCAAAAGTCACCGAGCGGCAGGAAAAAAAAAGAAATAAAGGGCAGCTCAACAGGAAAATATGTAGATAAACACTGAGCTGGAGAAATTTAATCTCAATGGGATCATTTCTGAAGAAATCCAGGCTGTTAAAGCTGAGAACTCCACATCCTTCTTTCGGCTGAGGAGAAGACATTAAAGAGGTGGGTGGGAAATGCATCCACACCCAGACAGATCTGAGCACACCTTCCTTCAGATTCCAGAGAAAATACAGATACATCCCATTGTACTGGCCACAAAAAGGTTTGTCTCTGGGGAAAAAGGGAATGTTAAATTCCACTTTTCCACTTTGAGTGTATAATCTTCCATTCTCATCACCAAATTAACTCCCTGCTGTTAATCCTCCCCAGACAACAACTAGGTCCTTATCTTTTGAGCAGCCATGAGAGGCTTGTGTTATTTATTTCACAGTTCTAGATCAGATTTAATCTTCAGTTCCTCCAGGTAAAAACCATTTGTTTATTTAAAGCATTGGGATCCCTTTACTGTAGAGATTTGAAGGGTTTCATGGCTTGCCTTTCATCTAGAATTGGATACTTCTGTGCCTTATGCTTTAGCTGGGAAATATTTAATTTAATGTTGTGTGTAAGGACCAAAATCCGTGCTTAATGATGGTATTATTAGGTACTAATTGTTCGGCTCTTATCAGCTAGGAATTATTTATCATTTTGGTGGTATCTTGGCAGGACACTTTATTCATGAGTTAGCATTACATTGTCAGGCGGCAAATGAGAGTGTACATTCATAATTAATGCAATAATACTTAAATGAGGATTTTAGCACATGAAATCTGTATCATAAAAGTGCTACAATGCATGCCAGGAAAACATTCCATCTCCAAAAACCAGCATCTAAAAGCAAAATTCACTGAAGAAAAGCAGGTTTTGATCTAAGGCTCTGTCTAAAGTGTTCACAAGATGCTCTATTTATGTAAAGGTCTCACTCATGCACTGGGCTCAGCCATCAGCAGCCTCTTTTCCTGCACATTTTCCTGTAATTCCAGAGTTTTCCCTGCCCAGTGTCAGGTCTTTCAGCTGCTGTTTGTGTTCTTTGAGCAAAGCCTGCTCCAAACGAGGACAGTCGGGCGAGCCCTATCTACAAAAACAAATTTAAGCCCAACTGCTGCTCCAAATGTGAGCTCCTCTCATCGGCAAGGACCTGGCACTTTGTATTCTGGCAAGGCATCAAAAGCTTCCTCTGCTGTGAATCATCTGCAACCTGCAGGAGAAATGTCTCAGAAATATGTGAAGCCTCCCGAATATTCACGTCTCACTCTCATTTAAATAAAACTTCCAACGAGGGAGAAATCGTCTCTCAGGGAGTAAAGAATATTCAAAGCAAATACATCTCTGGGTGTTGCTTTGGAAAAGTAAAACCAGACAAACAACCACTTGAGAATTCGTTGCAAAAGTTAACCTCTTATTTAGGATTATGGACTTAGACCTGCTGCCATTCCTCACATGAATAACTCCTTAAATAAGAAGTACAACAGCATTTCAAAGGGTTTTCACGAAGTAAAAAAAGCAGTTGGGCTGAAACCTCGCTGTAAGAAGCATGTTCTTTTAAATTAAAAAGTGTTTGTGCAGGGGAAGAACGGCCAATAAATTCCAGTTAAAGCCAATTCTGTTAAAACCTTAAATGTTGCCTCTAATAAAGACTTCAGTGAAAATGAATGGTACCAAACATTTCACAGGAGGGTTCAAGTGCTGGGTATATTTCCAGATAACGAGACAATCCATACCAAGATTTGTTTGAGGCAAAATGTGATTTTTTTCTAATCTTTCTAGAAGTCCCTTCCAAAATGGGTGAGAGACTTGAATTGGAGCGGGTTTGCCAGGCATGCAAGAGGATTATCCTGGTCTCAACATGCAGATTTTCCTGGACTTCAAGCAAATATTTATTCTTGTACAAGAAAAAGAAATTAGTATTGTGTCAGGTTTCAATCTTGACCACAGATTCTGTGGGAGTAAGAAAGGCAAAGGACAGAAATTTATTTGTCTGCCATTACCTGATGTTTTGATTTGAGAACTTGCCCAGTCCATTGAAGCTTTGTAGAGAGTTTGGGGCACCTTTTCCTTCAAAAAACCTCTTTGTTTTAAAGGAATTTCATTCTCTGGAATGTGGAATTGGTTTTGGTAGCCCTGAGGCTGGATCAGTGCACGGGGTGTGACTGAGGATGATGAGGGCACTCAGTCCTCACTGGGAATTTGCTCACCCTACACCTAAAAAAGCAGAGAGGGAGGCCTGGCCAGCTGGAAACTAAAACTGAGCCAGGGGAAAATCAGGGAAATCTCATCTCCACGGGCTTTCAATGTGGGCTTGGAGGATTTTTGGTTCTATAGTTAATAAGGGAGAGTATGAAATGCAGAACTCAACTTAAAATTTCACATTTCAGCTCCTCCTTTCCATCTTTTGCTCTTTTGTTCTCTTAGAACAGGCTGAAACAGTAACTGTGGCCATCACAGAGAATGTGAAATCCATGGAATCCAGGCAATATCCTCTTTTTCTCAAAAAGAAAGGACACATTAATGTTTGGTGTTAGGAAATCCTGTGGCTGTAGAATTATTTTGGATTTGAAAAACCAGGAGGGCAGCCCACAACTAATATCTCTGAGGGAGTTTTTAACTGAAATTTCTCAGTGCTGAAGAATAATTTAATGCCACTGGAGTGGACTCGACAAAAATAGCTGCATGTCTCAAAACTTGCTAAAATTGTTACATTTTATCTTGATTTTTCAGTTTCCCCTGACAAGACCTGGTTTGCCTGCTGCTGATAAGCTGGAATTGATTCTGGGTTTGTGTGAAACAAGGCAAAGTCAAGGGGAAGATTTTGGTCTGTAGGAGAAATCAAAATATGGCAAAAATAAGATCCAAGGTCTGATTTTGAGATATGTAGAATGAAATAAGCCATTATCTGTTTTTCTTAGTAAAGAAGGAGTGAAAATAGCAGGAATATTTTCTGCTCTGTTCTTTCAGGGCTGGTTTAAGTTAGATGCCCATTTATTAAGAACCACAAGAGTTATTCTGTGTCTTTTCTATATGAAATTTAGATTTACCAGTGTTCTCCCCAATCCATGACAGTCAAGAAGCTTTTAGGACTGAAAATTATTATTTTAAGGCTGGTTTCCTCTTATTTTTACTCTGTGGGGAAAGAATTTTTACTCTGGATTAGGTTATTTCAGATTCCTGCCCAAACTTCTTTCTTGGAGACTCCAAAATTCAACTCACAATTTTTAAAGACAGCATCTCATTTGCATTCACAATTAACCACAAACACAAATATTCAGCTGCCTGCTTGCCTTTAACAATCAAAAATAAAGCAAAAGGATCAACCAACCCCTGCTTTCCTCTGCTCATGTTTAATACAGGCCAAAAAAAAAAGAGTATAAATAGAATGTAATATGAAACCCATATGTAGATATGCAAATCAGGTTGTGCTGCATTTTAATGGTCAGTAACAGGTTTTTTGGGATTTGTTTTTTTGGTAATTAATGGGACCAGCTGCTAAAGAGAGTGCTAATACTGGTAGGGGAGTAAAATTCAAGAAGGCAACCCTGTGTGAATAATAACCTAAGTACCCATTTAACTTTAAGCACTTCTTTATGGGCCCGGAGTTAATGGCTTTACACATTTGGTCAAAGTTAAGCATATGTTTAATGCTTCCCTGAATTAGAAATTAGATCTTTGAACTTCAGTTTTGCTTACACTCTGGATTATTCTGTCGGTGGGTTCATTTGGGGAAGACAGGGAAAATAGCAGTCATTCAAAATGATATCGTTTTGTAATTAAATGTTGCCTGTGCAGTATATTCGGCACATCAGCAATTAACATTTTTCTTCTTAATGTATATTTGACTGTAAAACAGCCATTAAATGGAAGTAACTGTACAATTGTTTCATTAAGATTTCCTCTTTCTCCAGTCCAAGTAAAACTGCTCGAAGTTAACAGAGTAAAATAACACAGTCTCCAGTTTTCTATTAAATATCTCAATGTTCATGGTTGAGGCTTGGGTTTTGCTTTGTCTAACCTGGCAACTCATCATAACCAACTCTCATAAATTGTCATTTATTAGAACTGCTGAAAAACGCTGATTTACCCCATGTACAGATTTATTTATCATTTAAACACCCTCATCTTATTGGGAATTAAGGAGATCAATGCCCTTTTCAACATTTAAAGGCCATTCCACTTGCTCACAGTTTTCTTTAGAAGACTGCTATGCCAGTTTTCAATAGAGACATATTTCCAAACATCTCCTGCTTTATATCTGGAGTCAGTTCTTAGACCCCAAATCCCCCTAAAGCCAGGTTGACTCATCAAATAAACCAGAAAGTCATGTGTTGTTAGACAGAAAACTTTAGACCTCTAAGAAATTGCACAGGGTCATCAGAAGTCTTCAATAAATAATCCGTAGGGAATATCCTGCTTTAGCACCTGGGAAATGGGGATTCTGTCCACAAAAAATCAGAATTTATCTCCACAAGAACCTCACAAATCAAATCTAAATATTAGCAGGAAGTCCAGCTCCAGTTATCCTTACCAGACCCTTCCAAGTTTACTTCATCCTTCTGTCCCTATAACCACATTTGTGTTATCTCATATTAATATTAGACATGTATTGTTATTCTAATAACTCATTATCGGCCTCACAATGCTAATTATGGCAATTCAGTTTGTAATCCCATCTGTTCACTTTACACAGTTGCTTATTTTCTTTCCTGCTTTCAAAATACTCTTGGTTTGTAATTAATCACGCGTTTTGACTTCTTTAATTAGAGATTTGCAGGTTCGCTCCAAAATTAAGTATCAGGAGGGATAAACAAGGGCTGACAGGGCCCTGCAAAGAGAAAATATTTTTGTGGTTTTGCTGATCAAATGATTGAAAAAAATGTGGCTGTAAATGGGTGAGGGAACAGCTGAGTAATTTGTAAAAAAAAATGGAGATCCTTTGCTGTTATAAAATATTGGAGAAGATTGAACAAATATTCTTTCTCTCAGTGCTCAGTCCTAAAGTGTTCTTTCCATCACCTGTACATTGGATTTTTATTTCAGAAAAATTGATATTCTTATTCCTACTTGGTCCTTCCCTTTGGAGAATCAACTTGTTGGGACAGAGGAGTTTTCTAGGAAAGGAAAATGTGGTGTAGGGAAGATCCTAAAATGCTGCAATGTGCTCATCATATAAGCACAAGTTTATTGTCTTGTCCATATTGTTTGTGTTTGCCAAAATTCTGCACAGTGTGACTCTGATTCCTGCAGATGTGAGACTCTGAAGACCACACAGAAATGGCAATAATTAGAATTATTTCAATAGATAATTTGAGCCCAACATTCCCCTGCTCTTCTTTGCTTCCTTTTGATGAATGTTGAGGGAGGGAAGGACAGGGTGAAGAACTTTCCAGAAAGCTGAAGGAGCACAAGGGAGAAAAAAGGAGAAGGAAAGATGAAAGAACAGATACTGGGAAGGAATTGTTCCCTGGGAGGATGGGCAGGGGCTGGGCTGGAATTCCCAGAGCAGCTGTGGCTGCCCCTGGATCCCTGGCAGTGCCCAAGGCCAGGCTGGGCAGGGTTTGGGACAGTTTGGGACAGTGGAAGTGTCCCTGCCACGGCAGAGGTGGCACTGGGTGAGCTTTAATTTCCCTTCCAACACAACCCACTCTGATTTTACAAAGAGCTCCCCAAGCCTGGAGGGAACCGAAGGTTTTTTCTCATTTTCTCATTTTGCCACCAGACCTCCCTGAAGAGAATTCTGCCTTTGGTTCATCTTTCTGTGATGTTCACACATAAACACTTTCCTCTGCCATTAGTCTTGACATAATCTGTTGAAGAACTGTAATTTTCGTGTGTATGATACTTTCACGATGACGATAATTCATCTTAATAGCTAAAATGTCAGATTTTCACATACATAAAGAGCCCAGCCAAGAAAAATCATTATCATTTCACTATATTGATACTTTTTGCTTCTTCAGGTAATAAGAAAGATGAAGTGTAATTTCTAAGAATGGAGAGTGAAAAAGAGAAGCTGAAACAGAATAAATTGAAACCTTGGAAAAATGTGATGAGACACCTTCACCTGAGTCACCTCTCCAGCCTTTGGTCTCCTTTGAACTAAAAGATCAACAAAAAATCTCTTGCTAATTTCTTTAACACTTCCTCCCTTTCCCTGGGGATCTTTAAATCTAAAAAATCTACTTTGCTGATCTATTTCTTGTGTTTAATTTGGCCATCCAGAGGGCTGAAACAATCAGCTCTCAAATGGAAAAAGTTTCCATTGATCTCCCACAGTAATTATGTTATTCTATTTTGGATGTGTTTTAGTAACTGAGACTGAAATGAATGGAAGGTAAGAAAAGCATTCATTCTTTAGTTGTTTTATACATTTTACTTAGATATTATTTCTGAAGCTCTAAGGTGGTCCAGCAATCTTGCTCTGATACCTTTTGGCTCTTTATTAAGTTTACCCACTTCTCAATAAGTGTAAATTTATGCCCTCTCAAGCTTAATCTCATTTTCATTAAAAAAAAAAAGGAAAGTAATAGGATTTGGGGGTTGATTTGGGTTTTTTTTTTCTATCAGTGCTCTTCCAATTTGCTGGAGTGTCTATACTTTTTATAAACTGATTTTCCTCACACTCTCTGCTCTCTAAGGTGTGCAGCAATTGCTGGGAAGATCAAAAATCCCATCCAAATGGTTAATAAAGCCTCAGCCTGGATTTCTGTTCTGCTGGATTTGAAACGTGTCTGTGTTTGGCTGATTTAATGCAATAAAGAACACGAGAAGGGTGATTTTTATTTTTTCTCTAAAAGGAGCAGTGCCTGTGTTTGAGTTTTGGGAGGTTGGTTTTATCTCTGAATCTGCACTGCTGACCACCATGCAAGAAAGTAATTACTGAAGAAAAACAGATCCTTCTCACTCCTTTTTTCTTATTTTTAATTAATTAAAAACTCCAAGATATGAACCCTTCCTTCAGCCAGTGCTATGATCAGAAAAGTTTCCTCGAGTCTGAGAATTGGATTTGGACCTTAATCTACATTCCTGTGTTTCAGCCCGGGATCAAAGCAGGAGGTTTGCTGTTTGCTACAGATCTTTTATCCGTGGTGCAGTGTGAAACATCAAACAAATCTCATTTGTTTGCAGCTAACACATGCACAGAGAGGCCAAGCCATTGCAATTACACCCGTGTAATCCAAACTGAATTAATTTGGAGTTTTGTCTGCACAGCTGAAGAGCATTCACACCTTCAATATTCAATAATGCCCAGTCCTGGGTACTGGGGAGTGTTGGCTGTGACACATTGCCTACCTTTAGGACAGATATTTTTATTTTATGGGTGTAAATACCGTATTTATTTGAAAAATATTAAAATATTTTAAAATGAATATGGTAATTAATATTTTAAAAATATTCAGTAATATTTATAAATACTACTGAATATTTTTCAGTACCAAACCCCCAGCCCAAGTGATGCCTCAAGTTTTAGTTTTCATATTTTCACATTCTGTGGTGCTCAGGGTGCAGCTGTGAGCTCACACTCAGGCTCACTCAGCTCTGCACACTGCAGGGACACAAAACAAATCCTTCTCCTGCTGCACACCAAGGACAGCTGGGACAAGGGTTCAGCCCCAAAGCACAAACAAGGGGGGCTGAGGGAGGAACAAGAAGGATGGGACTGCATCACCTGGGGCTGCAATGGGACAATTCAACCCCAAAATGCAAATGGACCAAAACTGATCCAAGTGTGAGACCTGGTGACCCTTGGTCCATTTTGTGCCCATTTGGGGTCCATTTTGTGCCCATTTGGGGTCCATTTTGTGCCCATTTTGGGTCCCCCTTGGGTGCAGCCCTGGCCAGGCTCTTGTCCTGCCCAAGGTGTGTCCTAAAGGCCTTTCAATAAATCTCTGCTTTATTCTCCAGCTCTGCCCAGTCTCTGCTCCAGCTCAGCCTCCCAAGGCATCACAGTGGCTGCAGGCAGGGCTGAAGGCAGCCCAGTTTATTTATTTCCCTACAAAAAGCTCTCCCAAGCCTGCCCTGTTGTTTGGATCTGCCCCTCCAAGTGTCTGTGTGGCTGATCAGGATTTCTGTGTGTTAACACAGAAAGCTTAGAATTGAGAAATTCTGACTGTCATCACCAGGGGATTATGCAGAGATTTATTCAGGTAACTCGACACAAACATTACTCTGTGAGGTTTACAACAAGCCATGCATTTAAATTTTCCAGCTTTTCCACCCTCTCTGCCTGTGTGCTGCCATGGGCAAAGGACTTGGTTAGAGCGTAGATTTATTTTTTCATATTTTTTTAAGTGTGCATGGAAAAGGCATTTGTGAGACGTGAAAAATAAAATTTTAGTAAATTACCTAAAAGTGCAGGAATCACTACTGGAAATATTCCCCACATCAGCCTTGGCTGTGGGCTCTGCTGGACTGGCAATGGGACGAGCAAGGGGAGAAGTGATCAATTGATATTTATAAATATCAATTGATAAATTGAGGTTTCCACAAGGGGCACTGGGTGAGAGCAGCCCCAGGGTGTGACATGGCAATGAGGGTGAGCACCAGAACTGCCTGCACAGACACTCACCCAAAAATGGGAACTTCTGGCTTCCATGAAAATGGGGAGTGGAAAAAAAAAACCCATAAAAAACCCTTCTGACCATATGAAATGTCTAAATGGAAATTAACATTCTATTTAATTTCAGGGTAACCTCGTGTCTCTGCCAGCTGCATCCCCCGAATGTGGGGAAGATTTGAATTTTGAATTTATTTATATATTTTGAGTTTATTTTGCAGATGTGACAGAACTGCACTCCAAACTCGCAGGGCAAACCCTCCCTGTGAGTCTTGGGGATGGGGTAATTCACCCACTGCTGGAAAACTGCAGGAATTTCTGGATATTCCCCCACAAAATTCTGGTTTGGGCAACTTAAAATGGATAAGGGCACATTTCAAAGAGTGTTTTAATAATGTCCTCAGCCACTCTGTTGAAGTAATTAAAGATCATCTCAATTTTGAGGCTCTTTTTCTTTTTCTCCCAAATAGATGTTATTTCTAAATATTGCTAAATGGACAGATAAGTACAATGGATGTAGAATGCAAAATCTGACTGAATTATCTTGCTGAACAGAGGCTTTTACAATAAATAAATACAAAGAAATTTTCTTTTTTTGCTAAATGTCTGTTTGGTTTTTTTGTGTCTGTGTTTGGTCTTGCAGTTGGTTTTCTTAAAATTTATTTGTTTGTTTGTGTTTTTTTTTTTTTTTTTTTTTTTTGTTTTGTTTTGTTTTGTTTTGTTTTGTTTTGTTTAGTTTTGTTTTGTTTCTTTGAGTAAAAGCTCAAATTTCCACAGAGACTTTTTTTTTGGAATGCACCAGAACAAAAAACATTTCAGAGTCCTGGAGGAGGAAATCTTTTACTGCTGAACTTTCACTGCCTTTGAATTACAGTGACTGTGAATCAGCTGGAAAACCACACAAACACTTTAATGACACAAAGTCCATTTCTGGATGTCCTTGAAAGGTCTTTTAACTTTGAAACCCTTTTTTCTAAGCTGGTCAGGCACATTCAGGTACTGTTTTGGGGGGGAAAGGATGCAAATGCTGATCTTCCCTTTGAATTCTTTGCTGGATAAATGCAATCAGCAAAGAACTGAAAAACAGGTTGTGCTTCCTTGAATATGAAATATAAACCCAGCTGTACATAAGCAACGTTATCCCATTATAATTATAAATGTATATTTTTTCCACAGCCACCACGGAGAGGTTTTTCAAGCAAATGGAAAAATTCTATTTCTTTTGGTTTTTTTTTTTTCCTAAAAGCCAGAATTCCATTTAATTCTTAAGGCAGCAGGTGTGGGTAGGATGCTTCACTGGGGAATAAGCTTCGAATCTTGGATCTCACTTTAGGACAACTTCATCTGTAAGCAGAAGCATGAATTCCCCCTCTGAAGCCGAGCTGTAATGCTCAGCAGTTTGATTTTCCCCACTCCCCACCAGGGACAGAGACTTTGCAGTGCCTCCCCAGCCCTGGCAGCAGCACTTTACAACATCAGCCTGTTTCTCTGTGGTGAGGAGTGAAAATGCATTTTCATGACGCAGTTTATTTATTTTATGGGAGGGAAAAAAGAAAAATAAAACCAAAAACCCACCTGGTCAGCACCTTCTGAGAAAGAGAACCCTGAGTTAAAGCTGCAGGGGTGAGTTGAGGGGATGGGCAGCTCCAAGGCACCCTGAGAGTTTTGCAATGCAAATTCAGGGGCACAGCAAAGCTGATACCAAAGGGACCAAATCCCTCATTCACCAGATGGACCCACAAAAAACTCCCCAAAAACACTGAGAAAGCCCCTGGCACTGCTGCTGTGTCCTCACCAGCACCCTCAAACCCAGCTACAGAATAACTGGGGCTGGAAAAACCTTCAAGGTCAAGTCCAACCATCAACCACCACCACCACGTTCACCACCTGTGGGAACTGAGAAAGCAGAGCACTTTCACAGAGTTGCAATGAGCTTACACAGATAGAAGGTTGAAACAGAGTTGAATTTTAGGCATTGAAATATTTGGAGCATAGAAAGTTTCTGAGCTGCACAAAATACAGGACAAGCAACTATTTTATGCCATAAAGTGTATGTGTAGTGTGTAGGGATTGGATTAAATAGATGCTTGTAAGCTTTTAGCATCAGCCTATTGGCTAAAAATCTTTTTAAAGGCCTTGGAACAAAGAGAGCTTTGGTTTCTGTTGCTACGGTGTGAGTTTTACCACCTTTATGTCTCCACCTTCACTGAGACTGAAATAAATGAAATAAAAACTCGTGGAACTCCTCTCAGCTGCCCCGTCCCATTATTAGTAACTAAATCCAACAGCCACTAAACCAAGCCCTCAATCCACACATTTTCAAACCTCTCCAGGGCTGGGACTCCAGAGCTTCCCTGGACACCCTGTTCCAGTGCTTTGCAACCCTTTCCATGAAGAAATCTTCCCCAATATTTAATCTAATTCCCAATACTTAATCTAAATCTCCCCTGGTGGAACTTGAGGCTGTTTCCTCATTGGTCGGTGTACAAAGTGTATGACAAGGATTTAAATCCTGGTGGGATCTTTGACTGAGTGAAGCTGCAGCAAACACCTCTTGAAAGAATCATTAAATAATAAAAACTTACAGCAAAATTCCTGTGTGCAAAAATACTGCAAACTGATATGGATGTATGTGCAAACCAACATCTTTTTAAAAGATAACATTTTAAGTGAATAACTAATTGTATTTCTGAAGATTTGGCAGTACTTCTGGTGCTAAAGGAGGAGGTAAGGACATACAATAAATCATTGCACACTGGTGTAGAATACAGCTGGATATTTATTTTCATGCTTTCTCATATTTCATATTTTCCTTTAATCATTCTCTTTGTTTCTCCAACTGCCATTATCTCCTAATTGTACTCACAACTTTTCCTTGCACTAGATAAATTTTATTTCTTTTCAAGGTATCATCTATTCCAGCATTACAAAGTCCATATCTCCTTCCTTTTTTTTTTTTTTTTTTTTTTGATGTTCCATTAACCTGAATTATTTCTCCTCTTCTATAAATTGTGTTCTATTTTCAGAGTTTTTGTTGTCTCTGACTCATATATGCCAAGATGAGGTTTGAGATACTTCTGGGGATTTTTTCTTTTACTGGCTGCCTTTTTTACAGTGGTCAAAGAAATCTTCCTGTGTGGTGGAAAGGATCTGACTCATGTTGCTGCTCCTTAATAGATAATAATAATAATAATAATATTGCCTGTGGCCAGGAGTTTCAAGGCAGGTAAATTACACCCCTAGCTCCCATCAGCTTTCCTTGGATCCTTCCTGACCTTTGGAGAAACTTGAGCATGAATTAATTTTTATTTTCTTGCTTTGAGAGTATTGCTCTTACAATAACCTAGCAGGAAGAGGTGGAAAGCAAATGTTTATTTAAAGAAAGGTGAGTGAGCAAGAGAGCAACAGGGCAGAGAATGTTTCCTCAGAGGGAACTGAGAATGGAAAAGATTAAAAGCAGCAGCAGAATTTCTCAGAGCAGTAGGAATTATTACAGGATGAGATCTAGAAAGAGAAGTGTCCACCTTAATATAAACTTGGCAGGACAATCTAACAAAAATATCTCTGCAGAACTCTATGAGAAGCTTAAAATATTTTAGGGAATTTAAAGGTTTGCAGTCTCAACAGCAGCATTTGTTGGTTGTTAATTTGTTTGGGGGTCTTAAAGGCATTTAATTCCTTGAATTTTCTGAAATAACACCAGGCATTTTTGGGAAAGATCAGGTTTAGATCTGCAGTGTTGAGTCAAAAGTGTTGGTTGTGGTATTTAGAGGTCAGACTGGATGGTCTGAAAGAACCCTGGAAAATAAAATTAGAGTAAAATAAAGTCAAGTCAAGTAAATTAAACTAAATTAAATTAAACTAAACTAAAATGGAATAATAGTTTTATCCAATTTTTATAATACCACGTGTATATTTTAAAAAATAGCTTTTTTTTTAAAAAAAATGATGATAGATTGATAGCTGCACTGGCCAGACAAAACTCAAGACAACTGTACCAAGCAGGTTAAGGAAATTGAAACAAAAATGAGGAACCTTCTTCGCTGTCTTCATGTTTGTCACGTTCCTAAAGGCAAGAGAGAGGAAGAAATAAATAAGGTGGCAGCTCGGGGGGAAGTGTCCTGGAAAAGGTGTCATTGTCACTGGGACAAGAAACGAGGAGGGCTGGCATGCAGGAGAAGGATTTGCAAAAATGCTCCTGACATTTGTGGGGAGAAAAGAGCTCCCAGCAGCTGCAGACAATGCAACACCTCAGCACAAAAGAGGAAAAAACTGGCAAAAAAAAGAGTGAGGACTTAAAAATAAAATAAAATAAAATAAAATAAAATAAAATAAAATAAAATAAAATAAAATAAAATAAAATAAAATAAAATAAATAAAATAAAATAAAATAAAAAAGGAAAAAAAAGGTTTTGTTGCATTAAAGAAATAAATTTCAAATTCAGCCCGGTCATGTTTTGGGGTTTGCTGTTACTCACAGGATGTGTCCCAGGGAGAAACAAGGAAAAGTCTCCAGCTGTGAGGCAGAACAAGCTGAAGTGGCCTGGGGACATCGTGGGTGACAAATCCAAGCAGCCTCAGCTCTGCAGCATCACTGTCTGCAGCCTCGGGAGCTTTTTCCAGATGGAAAATGTTCCTGACTCCCAGAATTCATGGAATTGCTCTTCCTGCTGCTCCTGAAACCTTTGGGTCTGCCTGTGGGTTTCTGGATTATACTGGGCAGTCAGAGCTTGAAAAAAAAATTCTGTGAATGAGCAGAGATGGAAGAAAAATTATGGAAACCCCCCAGGATCTGCGAGATTCAGGTGTGAGTTCTGGCAGGCCACTGGTCTAAATATTCATAGGAAAAATGAGTATTTGATTACTTTTAAATTGAATCCTTAATCTCTGTGGACCTCTTATGTTCTGACAGAAGGGGGCTTAGGAAGTATAAAATTACATATTCTTTTAAGCACTTAAAACTATTTAGAGAAAACATTTTCACTTAGGCTCAGGAGGGGAAAAAAAAAAGAAAAAAGAAAAGTTTAGGAATAGGTACCGGTTCAATTTAAAGCAAAAAAGAGAGAACTTTGGAGGCTGCAATTCATTTTATTCATGGAGGACTCGTTGAGATTTATATTGGAGCTCATAAAAGCCAGAACCAGTGTTCCAGCTTTTCCAACAGCCGGGCAGAAGCAGCGAATTTCGGTTTGGGATTTACTTTGAGTGCCTAAAGTCTCACAAAGGAAATTAAGTGCAGTGGAGCAGACAGTGCTGCTTTGGTCACCACTTCTGCACTCGTATTTCAGCTGCCTTTGCCTCCTGAGCAGCTTCCCTTGGCAAATTGAAAAGTTTATGGCAAAAAAAAATACATTATCCTTGGAAAAGTTGCATTTGTGCTCACCAGTGGAAATTCAAGGCTCCAACTCCTTGTGGCCACAAACCAAACAGCTGGATGTGAAATGCCATCACCAAAAGCTTGGCAAATATGTTGTGAATAGCTGTTATAACACCAGGATAAATATTTGGCCTTTATTTTATCAAAAGCTGCCACAATAAGAGGAATCATCTCCTCCTGCATGTGGAATTAAGGATATTTCTGGAATTCCAGGGGGAAACCCCTTGTATTTTATCATTTTTTTGTTTCCTAGGAAGCCAATAAATGTTATATATCCCTGAAAGTTGCTATTTGGGCTGGAGCTTAGAGGAGGGAAGAAAAAAAATCCAGATTTTCACATTTCTTTTTATTTTCCAACCACCCAAAGCAAACTCCTGGGTTAAGGACGCATTTTCCTGGAGGCTCCTCTCTGTGAAAAGAAGAATTTTAGCTACACTGGGAAGTGGAATGCATGGGAAAGGGATGTTTGGAAGCAGAAAATTCCAGTGATCAGTTCAGGTCAAGCCTCAGTGTCCCACCAGGGCTCTGGACAGCACAAGAGTTTTGGCAAAGGTCTCTCCCAGCTGCCCAATTTCCCAGGAAAACATGTGGGAACCAAGTGGACCTGGTAAATATTTGTTTCCAAAACCAGTTAATGACAGGCTCCAGAGGAGCTCGTGAAGTTTTAATTTGATGGGATATTATTCTGAGCTCTCCAAAAGCACAGACACGAGGAAATGGAGTCCAGCGAGGATGAACTTTGCTCCTCAGGGAGAAAACAAACCAACAAACGAACAAATAAAACCCCAAATAAACAGCAAAAAAAAGCCCCCAGAAACCCAAAGAAAACCCCAGATGTGGATTACAAGCAGTAGATATTAGGCAAGGTTTTTAATTTATGGGAAATAGCACATGCAGAAAAAACCTTTGCTCTGATGATATTACCAGAGCACCAGAGTGCAAACAGACTCTAATCCATTATGTTTTAAACTTATAAAATTTATTAGCCCCGAACTGTGATCTTTATTCATGCCAGGCTCTCCTCTGAATTTATGGCACTTGTGCAATCATTACTCAGCCTGTGTGGAATCAGATATTTCTATGAATTAAACTGAGAAGCAGTTTGCTAATTAGCATTACAAGTGTTAATGAAATGAAAGATCACATGAGCTGCAGGCAACAGAGAGACTTAATTTCACCAGGCATTTGAGTCAGACACAGCTAAAACATCCTATTTTCTGAGATTCCCTCTCCCAGAAGTCTCCAGAGTTTAGCAAGATCATAAAACCGGAGCAGCATTTCATGGAGTCCCTTTTAGTTAATATCACTGTATTAAATAAGATCTTTCCTGCAAAGGAAAGAAAATGATTGTTCTCTGTCCTAAGCCGACTGTGTAAAATGTTCTTCAATAAAATCCAAGAAATTAATATTCAATGATTTACAGTAAATCTCTTGAGCGCAGGAGGTTTGCTCCAGACAGGAAAAGCAAACACTTATGGGCTACATTATTATGATGGCTTATGCTAATTAAATTGAAGCAGAAATCCTTAATTTATGCTTTACCATCAAGTGCAAGGGGGAAAATTCTTTCTTGGTTCAAGCTTTATCTTGTTAAGAAGATTTACCTCCTTATTTCCTAGAATAAAGAGCTATTTTTGAGACTCTACTGAGAAAGCAGAGGCTTGCAGAGCTTTTCTCCATGTTGCCATGACACTTTGGATCTCAACCTGCAGCTCAATACAATAGCTGCAATTAGGTTAATTAGAACATTATCTCAAAGTGCACAGCTATTGTACAAAAGAAGAAACATTCTCACCGAATATGCTGCTTAGTCACCAATAAATGATTTTTTTTAAAATTACATTTTTCTAATTATAATGAATAATTTATTTCTCCTGTGGGCGCTTGACATTTAAATACCGTAACTCAAAAAAATAAACCATCCAACATCAGCTTAGGACATGGGGAATTTTTCTGACCTTTTAGTTGTTTTGCCTTCCATAAAATAATGAGAGAAAAAGAACACTTATAATAAGGGATTGTATTATTTTGGCTCATTATTATTTCCAAATTCAAAGGCCTTAATGGACACCCCACTAGATGTGGTGCCTGGGAGCAGGGTTTAGTGGTGGCCCTGCAGTGCTGGGTTAATGGGAGGACTTGTGGATCTCAGAGGTCTTCTCCAGCCTCAGGGACTCTCTGACTCAAATAAACAAAGCTTTTAGTCTGCACACAGCAAAAAATGGCAGCCAGGTGTAGAGTAAAAAATACAAGAAATTAGGAACAAAGGTGATTAACATGATGAGATGGGTTGTGAGCCACCAGGAGCCAGCTTCTCCTCGTATTGGTGTTATGTCAACTAAGAAAAGAAAAGCTTTAAGGGGAAAAAGGAAATATTGATCCATTTTTAAACCACAGCTCAAGCACTGAAGGAAAAGATACGAGTGTGTGGATGAAATGCAGCTCTGTGAGGACCCACGGGAATTTGGTCAGGGATGTCATGAGAGGCAGATCCAGGCCAACCGCTGACTTTAGGCAATTAAAGATGTGAGATAAACATTTCATTAATTTTCTAAAACTCAGCTCAAGCCCAGGAGGAAAAGGTACCAGGAGCTGGTGGATGAAATGCAGCTCTGTGAGAACCCACGGGAATTTGGTCAGGGATGTCAGGAGGGGCAGATCCAGGCCAATTGTTGATTTAAACCACTGCAGTTCTGAGATAAACGTTCTGCTCCCTGAACTGCTGTTCCCAAGTGGCCCCAGAGGCACTCAGGCCATGTGTGTGACAATCCCTGAGCCCGGGGTGTGACCAGCCAAGGCTCCAGCCTGCCCCAGGGAGCAGAAAATTCCTCTTCTGCAGCCTCCAGAACAGAGCTGGGTTCAGTTCCCCTCCCTGGAGAGCTGCACACGCCGGGCAAACCCACTGTGGGCAGTGACTTCCCAACACACATCCCAGGAATGTCACCCCTGCCACTGGAAATACCAAATGCCACCTCTCTCATCATTTATTTCCTCCTGTTTGACAGGCAGGGACTTTCTGAGGACAGAACTCCAAACCTGAACGTTTGTTTCTGCCGTTTTGTGTCTCACATTTGTTCCCATTCCCCATTTATCAATCATTTCCCCTAATCAGTACTGCCCATATTTATCTCCCATAATCACCAGCTCTCTTCTTGCCACGTCCTGGAGAGAACAGAGTTGCTGTCAGATTTTAGGCAAACTAGGAACACCTCTGGGGTGAAATGATGGAACAACAGTCCCTGGGAAATGACCAAAAAACTCCCTTAACTTTGAGAAAATGATGTTATCACTGATCAGGAAAGTCACCAACCAGGTGCTCAGCTGAGAACGTGAGGATAACTCACCCAAGAGCAAATTTTGCTACTTTTAGCTTCCAGGATGTTTCTCCAAAATCGAGGAACACAGTTCAATTTTAAAGGAATTTAATATTTAGACCAATTCAAACCTCTCAAGTCCTTTGTGGTTTTTTTTATTTTTTCTTGTTTCTTCATTGCTATGCAAAGGATGATGTTTGTTATAACCCAATTCTTTGTTCCTGTGAGACAAGTACAAGTTTGCTGACCTGGTACTTCAGGTGTATCTGACACAAGTTAGAAACAAGCTGAAAGATAAATACAAATGCACACAAATTTCACCAAACACAAAATCCTCATCTCAGACACAAAAACTTCACTGCTAAATTCCAACTGGAGCCCCAAAAAATTACTGTACACTGTGAAGAGCCTTGAGGACTAACAAAGCAAATTATTTCAGACCACAGGATGAAGCATTTTATTAAAATGAAGGTTTTGGGCTTTTTTCACTTAAAGAATGAAGAAAACAAAAAATAATTAGATTTATCTTGGATGCATGCATGCATTTAAGAGAGGTCTTCAGTGCCCTTGTACTTCAGCAACTCCTCCTGTGACAAAACAGGATTCAAATTCCTCATTTTCCATGTCTGTTTCTTCATTTTTCCTTTCCCATTGTTTCCCTGTTCAGTAGTGCCTATCCCATATATTTAGGATATATGTAGAAGTGTATCCTATGTAATACAGCACACGGCGTTATTTGAGTGAATCACAGATGAAAAATTGAAGTTAAAATCTCCTTCCTGCACTTAATCAAGCAACAGAGCCATAATCCAAGGGGAGAGGCTGGAAAGCTGCTCTGGCAGGCTCTTCCCATCTCAACCTGCAGCATTTTCTCCTCTCAGCAACTTTCAGCTCCCCACCCTGAGACCCAAAAACCATCACAGCCACATCAAGTCTGGACTTAAAGTAGCATTTAGTCTTACAGCTGAAACTCTTAAAAACAAATAAATAAATAAAAAATCTTCTATTGTGCTTCTGCCAAGGCAGAATTAGCAGGGGAGAGGAGGATATGATGATTAAACACGTGGCAGTGGGGAGACTCACAAAGATCAAAGAGAGCAAAGCGTTGATTTCCCGGTGTTGCTGTTTCTTCTTTCACCACATTCCACCAAAATCTGCCTCCTCTTCTCCCACCCAGTTTGCCACGGCTGGGATGGGATGGGAAGAGGTTCCATGGAAGTCTCTCACTTCTCCCTATTTCTGCTCCTGCTCATTTTCACACCCAGAGGCAGAACATCCTCACCTCGTCCCACGCATCATCTCCCTCTCCTCTCCCCTGCCGCTCTCCCTGGGCCCTTTCTCACCTTCCTGCCTCTCTCCAGCCAAGCCCTGCTGGTTCCCCTGAGGAGCCTGACAAGCTGCAAGCCCTCAGCCCACGGCAGGAATTATCTGCTGCCACTGAGATCTGGAAACTTTCCGAGGTTATCTCGGCTGTTTGTACTGAGGATGCTCCTCCGGGAAATCTCCGCGCCTGGTGCAAATGGAAACCTCCCCCCAGGGCTCTCCGGGCAAGGAGGGAAAAGGAAAATCCACCTGTGCCTCCCTGAGGGTTGGTGACATCCTTGCAAGGCGTGAAGGAATTTTTTTAGATTTTTTTTTTTGTGTTTTATCTTCTTTTTTGCCGGAGTCGGGATTAAATGTACGGGACGGTGTTTTGTGTTCGGACTCAGATGTTTATTAATTCTTATCTGTATTGCAGCCTCACAAGCTGTGAGTGCTACAGCACTTCCAGCTAACAAAGTAAAAGTGGAGCCCTCTCTATCTCTCTACAAGGCCTTTTAAGGATAAATTGTCCTATTAAGGAATGACACCTGAATTATTTTTACTTTTAACCCCATAACCAACCACCCATGGCCCCCAGTGCAGATTTTTCTATCCAATTACAAAACACCACCCAGACCCACGGAGAAGAAGGTGAAAAAGAAGGACTGGCCTATACCCTATAACCTCCATCTTGCTTTGATATATATTCCTACATTCTAAACTCTTAAACTCTACGTTTTCCACCCTGTGATGTCACACACTTCTATCCAAACTCCACACCCACAATCCCAGTGCTGTCACTCAATTTTGGAGCCTTCTCCACAGCCCCAGGTGAAATGCAGAGTTTGTCTGGGGGTCAGTGCCTGTGAGCACAGAAAGTCTGAAATTCTCAGTGCCCGGGGTTCCAGCAGTTTTTCTCAGCCTTCTCTCAGCTGATTTCTCCCCCAGTGTCTGTTCATAATGTCACCGCTCACCTCCAACACAAATTCTCCCTGCAGGTCTTTAGGGTGACAATAATGCAGCAGCTCCTTCCTCCACAGAGCTGCCTCCTCCCACTTCCCCCATCCTGCTGCTCTTTGGGGAATTAATGAGGAGAAAAGGTTGGGATGGATCCCAGGGCCGGGCAGATACAAAGGGCAGGGACAGACCCCACCAGCCCTGAATCACCCACAGCAGCAGGGATCTGGGTATGGAAATGGAAATCTGGCAATGCAACTCTGCAGCCCAGCCCCTGGTTTTGCAGCATTTGAGATATCCAGCCTCAGCCTAGCAAAATACAGTGAGTTTCAAAGACATTTATAGCAAATTCTTCATTAAGAAACAGGAATATTTAACCCCACCAAGGGGATAGTGGGGCTTTTTACCAGAATATCAAAACCAATTTCCATTTTCTTCTGAGGAACAACAATTTCCTCGGTGTTTTATAACTATTAGTTGGTATCACCTTCAAAATTAATAATTATGTCCATCAACTCTCCAAAAATCTGTGTTTCTCACAAAAATGTGTAGAGGAAGTTACAGGTTCCTCAATTGTAGTCATCTACAACACCTTTGAACAGATGTCAACGTTCTTGGGCAGGTTTTTCATCCCTGCTTACTGAGCCCCATCTATTTGTCTTAAAAAGCTTGGTATTACATTTATTATATCTTGTTTATATGTATTAAACCAGTTTAATGCCATATATTGACACTTACAGGAGCACTTCATATTTTTTCTTCAGTACTCCTTAATTCACTGATGCAATGCAGCAATTATTGATTCTTTTTTTCCCTCCCTAAATTCAGTAGCAGCAAATTTTACTTCATTAGTGTATCCACCTAGGGTTTTCTTCACAATGAATTCTGCATTAAAAGCTGCAGCCAGGATATTTTTATTTATGCCAGGGTTCCACCCAGAGGCAATAAAAAGCACCAGGGTCTTCCAAGGATTGCCTGGATTTTGTTCTCCCTTTATTCCTTAAGTTTGTTCACCCCCCAGTCCAAGCTGACTTAGGGGTTAAAATGAATTTTCAGTCTAAAGGGAGGCATAAAAATGGTTAAAACTGGAATTAGAGAGGGAGAAATCCAAGCAAGGAAGCAAATTCTCAGCATCAGTTCCTTCCTTCCTGACCTGTCACTTGTTCCTTGTGAGTTTTGTGTGGGGACTGATTTAAGGGGCAAATCCATCATGGGCAGAAACAAACCTGTCCTCAAAATGTGTCTGGGGCAGAAATGTGCAGCAGGAACAAATATGAGTACAGAGCTCCTGGCTTTAAGGGTTTATACTGAAAAGAAAATTTAAAAAGAAAATCAAAACCCAATTAAACACAAGAGGAACAAACCTTGAAACATTTGGAAAAACCATTAAAAAACCCCCTAAATATCCACTCATTAAAAGTGACCTCTGCCCTGTGAACAGAGTTTGGTGCATGTAAGTACTGGGAAAAGGGAAATTAGTTAGTTTTTGTGTGTATTAGAGTAAAAATCGATATTTGAAGAGTTATTTTGCTCCTTATGGGAAGAACAGGAATGTTTAGAGTGCAAATTTAGGGGAAAAGCTTTAACTCCATCTGGATAAGCAGCACAGCTTCCAAAAGCAAAGCCTTCCCTAAGACACAGAGGGTTAAATCAAAGCAAATGAATTAATAATTTAGGGTATTTTTCACCCAGAACTGTTTTATTTCATTGAAAACAGGGAATTGAGATTACCTTATTCCTATATAAACTTTAAGCAACTTTCTTACCAGAGACTTGAAGGGATTTGGGTGCCAGTGAGGAGTATCTGGGGATGCAGATGGACACAAACACCTGAGTGTTGTCAGCTGGGACACAAATAGGAAATCACTAAATTGAGATTTCTTTTTTTTTTCTTTTTGATAAGAGAACAGGGTGGATTTCATTACCCAAGATCTTCTCAGGGGAAGAGCCTGGATGGCTTCACTGAGCTCAGTGGGAAGGGACAGGGTCTGAGAGCAAAGGAAACCTCTGCTGGCTCCAAGTATTTCAATTTTTACCCCATAAACAATTCCAATGAGACGAGCTATGTAATAGCTTTTTTATGATAATTATGTCTATTTGTTTGGTCTTTTACCAGATCATTAAAGCTACTGAGGTTGCTGAAGAGCCATCTTTTTTTTTTTTTTTTTTCTTGAACTGTTTTAACTTTCTTATTTGATTACTGGAGTTCAGTGATGATAAAGATTTATAAGCAGCCAAGAAAAGCTATTTTTAAAAAGCTGAATATCAACAGTCCCTTCCTCTGGAAATAGTTTCAGTGACAGTTTTTTCTTTATTAAAAAGAAGAAAACAAGACGAGTGAAAATAGAAAATATTTATCTAGAAAATATTATCTAGAAAATATCCCAAAGAAAAATAAGGTTTGTTTCCCCCACAGTATTACAGGGAACTGGGAAAGGAAAGCAGAAAGAAAAACATTTTAGCAGTGAGGTCTGGCACAAATTCAAGCATAAATTTGCATCATGCATTGGGAATGCAGGATCAGGGCTGAAATTAAGAATAACTTTGTTCTGCCCTGAAATTTACCTCCCTTGGCATGGGATTGGTGTTACAAAGCCATGGGAGGGGTGGGTGGAGATGGAGAAGGGGTAGAAAAACACATAAAAGACACATAAAAGTTCTTCCACCAGAACTCCGAACTCGAGTTGAAAATCTCACCTTCAACAGAACACAGTCCAAGGGGTGGCTCAAAGAAATAAACTTTGAGACTCCCAGAGCAAAATTTTCACCATTTGACAGCCTGAAGAATCAAAATATGACAGAAAAATCCAAATTTATTGGCAGGTGAAAACTCATTTAAACACACAGTTTTAGGTTTTTCTAATTATTTTCTGAGCTGAGCAGATTTCTGCAGAGTCCAACAGCAGCATTTGCACCTGCACTGAGATTCTCAGAAATTTCATTATAATCCCATGCACACATCCCTGCAGTTTTGGCACCAATTCCTCTGCTATCACTTTGATGTTATTTATTGGACCCGCTTAACCTTTGTATTTCCTAATAGGTTTTGAAAGGGGTGCTCCAGGCACTGCCTGGTGTGCTCTGTGTGCTGTGTATTCAGATTTAGACATTTACAGCGTTCTTCAGGGTGTGAACTGAGCTTCCATGAGCCATTAAATATCCTCCACCTGCACGTGACTCTCTTATTTTCCAAAGTCTCAATCACATCTACATGCAATTTCATTTTCAGGTAGCAGAAGCTCCTGTAATTTATTTCCTTCCACATAAAACCTTGATTTACAGTTTTAATACCACGGATTTTGCAGAAATTAATGAGCTTGAAATGTAACATGTTTTAGATCACTGTTGTTACAAAAGGAGGACGTATTTTGGGTTTGGGGTTTTTTTTGTGAGGTTATTTATACAAAAATATTGTATATGACCAATTCTCTCTTCACTGAGGTGACTTTTCAGGGTCTGCATTGCCAGGATCACAGGATTTGACACAACTCTGGATCAAACACTGGAAATTTGTCCTCTGCTCAAACACAAACCGTGCCATGAAAGGCAGTCCCACACACAGTGCTCACCTGAAAAACTGCTGTTGATTTTATTCTCTGCTGCCTTCATAAAAAACCCTACCAAGCATCAGTCAATAAAAGCAGCGAGTGCGTTGGTTTTCTTTTTTATCCTGGTCCTTTTAATAAAAACAGCAGCTCTTGAGAACTAGAGGAATAGCAATGTTTATCCTTACAGTAATAAAAAAATAAAATAAATAAATGAACGAACGAACAAATAAATAAATAAATAAATAAATAAATAAATAAATTCCGCTGCATAGAGTTAATCGTCCTTAGAAAATAAAAAGATTTGTCCATTTTGTGACCATTTGGGGTCCATTTTGTGGCATTTGGGGTCCATTTTGTGCCCATTTTGTGCCCATTTTGGGTCCCCCTTGGGTGTAGCCCTGGCCAGGCTCTTGTCCTGCCCAAGGTGTGTCCTAAAGGCCTTTCAATAAATCTCTGCTTTATTCTCCAGCTCTGCCCAGTCTGTTCCAGCTCACCCTCCCAAGGCGTCACTCCAGGCTCTTAACTCACTCTATTTTTTGGGTTTTTCATGCAGAAGAACAAGAGGAGCAGTGCCCCAGGAACGGCTCAGCCCAGGGCGTTCGCCCTCGACGCCGCCCTGGCAGCAAAGGGCTGAGGAACTCAACCTGTGCTGACAAAGGGGCTGCTAATGCTGAGTGCAAAAAGAAATGACATTGTTGGGTCATCTGCAGGAGCCTTGGCCGGGAAAGCTGCCGTATTTCACATCTTTATTTGTGAAATGTTTGTTGTTACAAAGCGAATGTTTGACAAATCCCCCGACTCTGAGGAAGGCTCGGGGCAGGGATCAGAGGAGGCTGCAGGAATTCAGAGCACAGAGTGGGAGGTCAGGCCTAGGAGAAGGAGGGGGATCTGGAGGGTTTAAACCTAACCTGGGGCAAGGACTGGCTCAGGCAGCATCACCTGGAGCCATCCCGGGGGCTCTGGAGGCACTTCCCTTGGCAGGTCAAGCAAAAGGGGATCGAAGGTGCAGATTTTTTGTCTAATTTTATAAATCTCAGAATGCTCTGCGTTGAATGGATGCAGAGATCAGCGATTGCAATGTCCCCACCATGGGGAGGGATTTTTGTTTCCTGTTTGGGCATTTCAATCTGGCTGCAGACCAGCAAACATCACAAAGTTCCTTCCCCTCCCACCCCTCTGCAACTCTCCAAAAACCCAATTTCTCAATAAATCACCTCTGCAACACCATCACAAATGACTCCCACGTCACCAGAGGGTCACTTAGGATTCTAAAATATCAAAGCACATTTCTTTTATTCTGTGCTTATGGCTGAGATTCAGAGGTGGAGCAAAGAAATTCAAAGCCAAATCAAAATTCTGGAAACTTTCTTCCCACTCTTTTTGTTATTCAAAACGTCCAATTGGTTTTCAAACACATTTTTAAATAACTTCAGCAAGTTCTGCTCTGGGCATTGATGTGCCTTAAGACACCTTTGAAAGTCAGAGTTGTTTCTATTTACTAATTAGTTTCCATTTACATAAAAATATTTTGTCATTTTAAGTTTCCTCGCTTCTTTTCTTGCAGTGAAGACAGAAGTTGGGAGCCAGAGTGTATCAAAACATTCAAAAATCAAAGATCGAGGAGAGAGAAGATGCAAAAAAGTTAAAAAAAATAATTAAAAATCCATGTGTCAAATTTTCAAAAATGTAGATTTACACTGAAAGCTAAATGTTTAAATTTATAATTACACCAAAGAGAATTAAAAAGTAAATGAATTACCAAGATGTGTTTGCCAGAATTCCCTGCTTTATTCCAATTAGCCATAACTTTATAATTTGACTTTTTTCTCTGCACCACTCATTCCAACACAATGTCAGCGTTGAGTCCATAAGCATTTTGAGAATTAATTAAAATGTCATGAAATACTTCTTTCATTAGCATATATATGGTCACAAAAATAATTATAATTACTTCTTAGAGGTGGAGGAGAGTTAAGTTTGATTGATGGAATTAATGAAAACGGGGACAGCTCCACCATACTAAATAGCAGAAACTTGGAGTATTAACTATCCACTGTGTGAAGTTATAATAATTACAGCAAGAGCTAAAAAGATTAGTATTCAAAAAGAATAATGTACCTTAGAGCCTAAAATACCCATTGCAAATTATGGATGTATTTTCAACTGTTTATAACGTTCTCAGAAGAAAAATATCATTTTGATGAACTTCCAAAGGCTCCTAGATTAATAGGTATTTGCAGCCTTGCACAGAGCACAATCAATCCCTCTAATCTTGTTATCAGATGCTGAACAGCTGGGTGACCTGATTTAAGTGCTATGATTTTAAGGAAGTAATAATGGATAATGGTTTCCAAATGCCTGCTAAGAATTTGCAAAGCTGTATAATACACCCAAAGATATGCAAATAAATGGCATTAAAAGAAACATTATAATTAGCAGCCCAATGCACAGAAACTGCTTGTGCAGCCATAAGCAACCTAATCTTATTTCAGTTGTGCTGCTTTTAATTTAGTCTCCCTTAAAGACCTGCAGCACTGGAGTGATGGTGTGGGAAGCTCAGGTGAACACCCAAAATATCCAAAACCAGAATGAAGTGGCACTAAACTCCCTCTGCAGGGTCCAGGCCCTGAGCAGGACTTGGAAGTGGCCAAAGAATAATTTTTCCCACAGAAACAATTCTTCTTTTTAATACATTTAACTCCTTTGTCATTAGTGTAAGTTATTTCCAGATGGCAGGTGGATGACTTTTAATTTTTTTTTCCTTTTGATGAGCAACTGCCAAGCTTGTGAGGAATTATTTTGCAGAGGCCTGAACTGCATTTAAAGGTCTTTTCTATTTTTTATAAGACGTTGCTAATCTCACTTTTTTCCCCCCTCTAATCACACAAACATTTTAAGCTAAAAAAAGCACTCCCTGGTAGGAAGGAGAGGGAGGGAGTGGGTGCCCACAGCTGTGCCTGCTGCTGCCAGGGAGTTTGTTTTCCACTCTTGTATTGATGGAGATGCTCCCACAGTTGTGGTGCCAGATTCTCACAAATGCCATGTTTTGCAAACTGCCAAATTAAGGAGGGAAGAGCTTGGGTTTTAAGCGTAATGTTTTAAATATTTCCCTTTATTTTCCTACTGAGGGAGCATATGGTGGAAGGCAACACATTTCAAATGGTCTGGCTGATGCCAGGGAGGGATCATTGTGTTTACAGGAGAATTTCTCAGCTTGGGATCGTTGGTCAGAGTGAGGGAGAGTTTGGAGTGATGCCTTGGGAGGCTGACCTGGAGCAGAGACTGGGCAGAGCTGGAGAATAAAGCAGAGATTTATTGAAAGGCCTTTAGGGCACACCTTGGGCAGGACAAGAGCCTGGCCAGGGCTGCACCCAAGGGGGACCCAAAATGGACCCAAAATGGGCACAAAATGGGCACAAAATGGACCCAAAATGGCCACAAAGGGGACCCAAAATGGGCACAAAATGGACACAAAATGGGCACAAAATGGACCCAAAATGGCCACAAAATGGTCAAAGGGTCACCAGGTCTCACACTTGGATCAGTTTTGGTCCATTTGCATTTTGGGGTTGAATTGTCCCATTGCAGCCCCAGGTGATGCAGTCCCATCCTTCTTGTTCCTCCCTCAGCCCCCCTTGTTTGTGCTTTGGGGCTGAACCCTTGTCCCAGCTGTCCTTGGTGTGCAGCAGGAGAAGGATTTGTTTTGTGTCCCTGCTGTGTGCAGAGCTGAGTGAGCCTGAGTGTGAGCTCACAGCTGCACCCTGGGCAGCACAGAATGTGAAAATATGAAAATTAAAACTTGAGGCATCACCTGGGCTGGGGGTTTGGTACCAAAAAATATTCAGTAGTATTTATAAATATTACTGAATATTTAAAAAATATTAAATACCATATTTATTTTTAAAATAATTTAATATTTTTAAAAGACATACAGTATTTACACCCGTAAAATAAAAATATCTGTCCTAAAGGTAGGGAATGTGTCACAGCCAACACTCCCCAGTACCCAGGACTGGGCATTATTGAATATTGAAGGTGTGAATGCTCCTCAGCTGTGCAGACAAAACTCCAAATTAATTCAGTTTGGATTACACGGGTGTAATTGCAATGGCTTGGCCTCTCTGCGCATGTGTTAGCTGCAAACAAATGAGATTTGTTTGATGTTTCACACTGAAATACAGGGAAGAGAAAACTTAAGGCATCAGCAGGCCTGTCCTTCAGCCTGGGCTGGAGCTCCTTTCCCTACAGGACAGCCCGGCCTGTACAGGGGAACTCCCACAATTTATATTAATTTATTTCTCTTTCTGCATTCTGTGACCGGTGTGTTAAACCAGGAGCTCCCTCCCCTCACACAATCGTGCTCCCGCTGCGAGTTCAGAGTGGGGTTTTCATCAATTATTCACTGCCCTGGAGATGGGAGAACTTATCTCGGGGCAAGCTGGGGTTCCTCCCACTCCTCAGGAGCAGGAGTTGGGTAATTTGTGCTCCTCAGCCTGGAGCAGCTCCACTCTCATTCAAGAGAAGAGAAAATCCACCTCCAGCAAACCCTCCTTGCATGTGGGAATGAGGAGCTCCAGTTCAGCAGGATTATGAACAGGGATATTGGAAAAAACTGGAATTTTTCACCTCAGAACAGTCCGAATTATTTTGTATTAACTTTACCTTTCTTTATTCTTATTCATATTTAATCATTCTCCTTAGAGGGTTCCTACCTTCAAAATTAGGGAGAAGAAATGCAAGTAGAGAAATGAACTGATTGGGGTTTTTCTCTTTTTTTTTCTTTTTTTTTTCCTTTTTTAATGAACACTTTGCATTTCCATCTCTTTGGTTTTCACTCCCAATATCAGCCTGGTTGCCATTGCTCAAACAAAGACATTTCAAAGGTTTTCATATGATGCTGCTTTTTTCAAATTGAATATTTCTTTATGGAATGAGGTAGATTATTTAAATTTGGCATAGAAAGTAATGCATTTATTAACATGCCATGAGTTACGTTTTCTAAAATCTCTCAACCCTTCTACAATTTCTTTTCCAAATATCACCACTGATAAACTTTTCACTATGTCAAAGGAATTAGGCTAAATTTAAGCTTTTCTGATAATCCTAAATAATGCTGCAATCCCACTGTTTATCTTTGAAAGTATTTACCATGACATAAGAAGAGTAAGGCTCAGAAAAGTAGAACTATGTTTCTTAATTTAAAATAAATTTGGTTTTTTTTACTGTTTCTCTGTTTCTCTTTCCATCAGAGGGAAAACAAACCTGGAAACAACAAAGTCCTGGAAATGGTCCTTATAAGCACAACTTATCCTATTGAGATTTCTACATGCATCTTTTACAGGAAATCATTGAAACCTAACACCAGCTACAAAAAATAAAGGTTTAAGGAGATTATGAACAAAAGCTATTGCTGGCTTTGTTTTTAATGAGATCCCCAAACCATTTTTATTCTTGTATTATTTTATTCTTATATTTTTACTCACGTTTAACATAACCCAAGTAATTTTCAAACCACCTCTGTTAAACAGGACAAAACCCTCCTATCTCAGCCAGTTTAGGAATATGCAGGTGCTTGCATCTTTCAGAGCCTTTGTGAATATTGTACAACTTTCAAGTCTAACCTACTTTCCCTTCTTATTTTTTTTTTCCTGGAAATGTTCTATAGTCCCTTATGAATGTTGCAAAAGATTCACAAATTCTGAGCGCTGCATAAAGTGGCAAAAATTAACATCTCCAAGAATGTCATTGAGATGGGCAGGTGTCTCCCCCCAGCCCCAGTGGGCTCGACTTTGATGGGCTTAAAAAGGAATTTTTAAACCTCTCCAAACCTACAGGAAAAACATAATGCCAGTGATGAATTTGCTGCAAAGCTACCTGTTCTCCTGTGGATCAAAACATGTTGGAATAGACTGAAAAACATCACTTTATACCCCATTAGGTTTATTATGCTCTGCATCCCTGAATTTCTGTGTCTCCCAAATGCCTGAGTGAAGGAATTCTTTGGATAAGACTGAGGTTTGGGGTTTTAGCTCATTCCTGTCTCCAACCAGGTAAATAAAGGCAGAAATAAAACCTTCAGTACCTCAGTGGGTGGAGATCCAGATTGGTTTGGAACACACAGAGTTTATTCCTGCCCAGGGAGGGGGCAGCTGGCTCTGGTGTGCTCAGAACCAGGGCTCTGCTCCCTTCACACCTTCTGACACAGCTGAACTTAAAATAAAACTCATTAAATGGAAGAGAAATTGTGGCTGCCCCATCCCTAGAAGTGCCCAAGGCCACGCTGGGCTTGGAGCAGCCTGGGGGAGTGGAAGGGGGTGGGATGGGATGAGCTTTAAGGTCCATTCCAACCCAAACCATTCCATGATTCCACGAATTGAAAAATATCCATTTTCACCTCTCAGCTCCTGAAGGAGAACAAAAATTCTGTCCCTATTTGATGGGGTGGGATAGGAAAGCCCCAGAAGAGGAAACCAGTCCCACTGAATCCTGCAGAGCTTTAATTTTGGCATCTCATATTTGCACCTGGCCAGTCAGAAGAATTAAAGTAATCTTTTGAGTGAAAACAATAAATCTCCCAGCAAAATCCCGTCATAAAATCTACTTTGCTTACAAAAACACAAAGAACGTTCCTGTCCAAAGATCGAGTGACAAATGAGGGAGGGAGAAAAAAAACCCATTCCTAGCTTCAGAATACCTGACATTTAATTACCAGAGGCTGCTGCTCACAGAAGATGTACAGCCAACTGCATGGCCTTGGCTGCAGTACATGAAACTATTATATTATCAAAGATTTATTTCTTAAAAGTGCTTCAGTTCCAGCTAAAAGAAGCCTGAAGTCGCCCGTGGTACACTGCATGTGTGACAGGGGATTTGATGGGGTTACTAGAGGAAAGAACAGGTTTTGGGGTTTCCAACAAATCCAGCATTTCCTGCTCGGGAGCACTCGGAATGTGACAAGTCATTAACTCCAGACTCTGCTCCTCCTCTGAATATTCCCCCTCCAAAACAAGCGTTTCCTTTGGGCCAAAATCCAGCTTAAAATTTCCCAGTCCTCCCCCAGAAGTGCAAGGTGCCCCCATTTGTACGAAGACTAAAAGTTTAGGAATGGAATATTAAGGGTTTTTTTCTTAAAAAAATCAAAAATATCTGCTCGTTTTTCTTTATAGGATAGAAGGTCAAAGAAGTGAAAAAATTGTTTTCCTAGATGAAAATGCAGGGGTATGGGAGCTGTGGTTTCCTGCTTTAGAGGAAGCACTGGGACTTTAACCATGGCACTTTTATAACTCTTGTTGAGAATTTAGATCCAAGTAACAGTCCTTGAACACCAGAATTTTGCCAAAGACTTGAAAGGCATGGCTGCCTCTTGTTTTGGCTATAATACTCAATTGGCAAAGCAATTATTTTCCCTCACTTCTATAAAAAAAACCAATACCCAAATGATAAAATTTTATTTCCATTTTCTACCAGCACTTCTTTTACTAACTCGCCCAGATGCCAGATCGTGCTATAAAGTGACACACAAGGGAACAGAAAAAAGAAAAAGAAAAAGAAAAAGAAAAAGAAAAAGAAAAAGAAAAAGAAAAAGAAAAAGAAAAAGAAAAAGAAAAAGAAAAAGAAAAAGAAAAAGAAAAAGAAAAAGAAAAAGAAAAAGAAAAAGAAAAAGAAAAAGAAAAAGAAAAAGAAAAAGAAAAAGAAAAAACAAAACAAAAAACCCCAAAAAACAAAACAAAACACAAAAAACAAAACAAAACAAACAAAAAAACCAACAAAAAACAAACAAACAAACAAACAAAACCAAAAAGGGGAAAGAAGAAAAAAAAAAACAACAAAAAACCAAACATCAAACTCCAGGTTATGACACACAGAGTCTCTGCTAAAATATCAGCAGATCCTTTTTTTTTGGGCCACCGCTGCAGGATATATATTTTTACTCAACATCTTTGATTATGCTGCCACCAGCAGCTTTTAAAACATAAAAAGGCAAATGACAGGTGCTGTCAGTGACTCGAACAAAAGCTGTGGAAATTCACTGAGCGTGTAATACGGTGGATTTTAGCAAAGCTAAAAACCCACGGCAGCTTTGACTAACTTGATCTTTCAGAAAGCTGTTTGAGGGAGAGAGGCACGAAATAATGAATTGGATGGAGCGTTACATAACAAAGAACTCCTCGGGGTCTTGTCTGCTGCCTTATCTCGTAAATTGTAATGATTTTCATGTTAGATCAAAGAAGGGCATAAAACAAAATTGAGATGAAAACAGCTATTCATTGCCCTCGAGTGTATAGCTTTTGTTTTAAGACACTCCTAAGCAGCGCTGGGGAAGGTATTTCTTCCTCTACACAAATCACTGCTCTGTAATCTTCCCTGTGACAGCAGGAGCAGCTCCACTGGTGGAGCACACACCTCCCAAAGCAGCCTCATCTGACTTTCCTCCAAACTTATGGGCATCCTTTTGGATTTATTTAATTTTTTTTTTTTTTTTGGTGGTGGTGATGGGAAACTACCACCAATTACTACAAATACCACCAGAAAAATGGCTACTTCAAGAACTTAAAGACAATTTTATCAAGAATTAAATATTTTAGTCAATGTGTTCAACTATGGCTCAGTCTGATAAAAACAGAGGGAAACCACACTCAAGTCTCCTTCAAAGTTAAAGTCTGTACATGGAAGGAAGGAAAAGGGAAGAGTATAAGGTGTGACAGAGGAGTTAAAGAAAAGAAAGGGTATTTTCCCCAGTATAGGCCCAGAATTACGGTTAAAATTTCTTTGAGAATGTTGAATTAAAAATAGACATCACAAGAACTCTTAAAAACCAGACTACTTCTCATCATCCCCAGCACTTCTGAGCTTTGATGGAATATTAGACCGCAGTTAAATAATCCATAGAATGAAAAGAGAGAAAAGGAATCCCTTTTATTAAGGATATAAATAACTCAGACCAGGGTGAATTCCCAGTACATATAAAGAAGGAAATTCGTGTTCAGAGCTGAAGGCTGTGGCTTGGTCCTACAGAGAAATCTCCAGCAAATTTGTGATCTTGTGCATGAGAGACCCTGGAGACCACTCCAAGCACCAGAGGTGGAATTGTTTGGAGACCCTTTCTCCAATGGTAAGGGAAATACTGATTAGAGAAGGAAAGGACCCTGACTGGCTCCTTTTAAGTTGCACTCCCATTCTCTTACATCAGTGAAAAGTCCATTTGGGATTGTTTTGTTTGTTTTCCCTCCTTAATTTTTAGATAGTGAAATATTTCCATACTCAACACTCCCAGCCCTGACCCCGGAGGACACAGAGCACAGCTCACCCCAGAGATCAAAGATGGTTTGGAGATCAGAGTCACATTCATCAAATCTGAAATTGCCTTTTCTTCATCCCACCCTGAATTTTTTGCCACCAACGTGTCAGATCTTCAATAATGTAACCCAAATGGGTTTCCAGTACAACATAATAAGGCAATTCCATCCATTCTAATATTTTTTTCTGAGGTATCAGGGTGTTGATTCATGTGCCCAAAGATCTGAGTAAATAAGGGTAAAAAAATGAGGGGTGAAAGAGAAATTCGAAAAGGTACCAATATTAAAATAAAACATAAGAATTACTGCACCAAACCAATAAAATTAACAATTACAAAAGGGCAAAAGCCATGTTTTAACTTCACAAAAAAACTTCTATGATCATGGAGTGATTACTTTGTGTCAGACCAGGTGGTTTTTCTCCCCTTCCTCCCTCCCTCGCAGTGGTGATTATTTCTAAGTGCATTTGGGAAAGTGAATGGAGTGTTGGGCCTTCAGAGCAGTCTGAAATGAGAATATCTGATCCAATAATCTGGAGATTTAGTCTCATCATGAAGGCTCCCTAATTGTGCTCTCCTCAGATAGACCCGAATTAATTCTTGCCATTCATCCCCTGAAATGTATCTGGGCTGATACACTGATAATAATTTTCTTATCTCACAGACAGACAGTTAAGGGAAGAGCCTGGGAAAATAAAGGGAAATGTTGAAGGTGATTATCATAATGAGAATGTTAATTAGCTCCATTTCAGACACCAATTGTTGGCACATGAATCAGCAAGCAACTCTCCAAGTGTTTTCATAAGATTTTCCTATTTCTAATCTTTTCCTATTTCTAATCTTTTTCCATTTCTTCTGTTTCTTTTGCTGTCATTATGGGCATGAGGATCCTTGCTGATAAGGAAAACAAAAGTTGATTTCAGCAGTTGAAGAAAGTGTATTGTTGAGAAAGACATGCATAATTTCATTTTCTACTCCCCCAAATGGTTTCTATACATGACCAAGAGTACTTGACAATTAAAGTAGTGGAAGGGAGGCAAAAATGTGAATTATTTCTTCTGTTCAATGGCCAGGGGATGTGGTACATACTTGAGCAAGGATTGTGCATGATCAGCACCTGAAATCCAGATTTCAACCTCATCTGTGGGCTTCTATGCAAAGAAAAAAGCAGAGGAAGAAAATTCCCTCCTTTTGTTTTTCCAGGTTTTTCATGACTTCTTTATTCCTGACCTCTGCCTTCTCTGGACACCCCCAAAACCTCTCCATTTTTTAATTTATTACAAGGAGAAAATCACCCCCACACCAGGATGCAGCTGATGCTCTAGAGAGAAAATGGTTTTCCCCCTGCTCTCAAGTCTGTGGTAGACAAAGACTTTGGGGGAATATTGAATTATTTTTCCAAACCCCTTTGCAGTTTGGATTTGCTTTCTCTGACCCTCACTCATGGCACTGCTCCCTCAGGTTCCTGCCACCCATGCCCAGTCTGCAGTAAATTGGTTATATCAGAGGAAGGCAATTTTCTTTTCTTCCCCTGTGTCTGATCTCCCTGTCCCTCTCACATCAATTCCCTGTTTCAGGGGCAGGAGTTCTCTATTTTAATATCAGGTTAGAAATTCACCAAGCTGACATTTACTCCCACTGCCTAGACAAGTCATGAAATTCTCAGGTTTAATCTCCAGTCTCCTGGGACATCTCCCAGTTCCAGTGCCCAATTTAGGCTGTTTTAGGAGATAGGTTAGCCCTGTGCTAATTTGGGTTCGATGTTCCAGCAGATTTCCATGGGATGCATCAAGTGCTTGTTAAACTCCCATTAGTTACACCCACCTGTAACTCTGCCCACTCAAAGCTCAGCCAAATAACACAACCGAATTTATCTTAAAAAATCCTCAGATGGTCAAGATGGTCATTACGAAGAACTTCTTTATCAGTTTTTGGTTTTCAAAATTAGTGGAGAGTGAATCAGAAGGAGCAGCGTGGCCATGCCCACAACAAATAAGGGGATGGAGAAAGAAAACAGAAGTTTGAAGGAGGGTTTGTAAAAATCATGGGAAGATACAAAATACAGGCTCTGAACAAATAGGTGGGGCTGTGTTTTATTCTCCAAGGCTTTTCAGAGCCACAATAATCCATGTTTTCCCTCACAGCCCTGTTTCATACAAAGCTTTATCTCCATTAACCTTCTGCTCAAAGCCCGGAGCAGAGGATGCTCCGTCCCTCCACCTCTGCTCCTCCAGCACCTCTCAGCAACATTTGCTTTCCCTCTGGCTTCTCTTCTGCTCAATCAGCTCCACAATATCTCCTGACCTGCATCCCACTTCCCACTTTTCATTCCTGCCCAGGGCCAGGCACAGCTGATCCCACAGCTGATCCCAGGGATGATGTACCAAGTGCCAGAGCTTCAATTCCTCAGCTTTCTTGGCCTCTTGGGGTAAAACTCCTACATGTTCCTTTTCATGTTTTTAAATCATATTAAATTTTGAATTTTTCTGACAGTTTTTTAAAGAAAATTATGTGTAAGTACACATACAATTATTAGTTTATTAATAAAGTAGATTTACTTAATGTTTTCATGGCTAGACATGTATATAGAGCTAAAATTAACAGCCTGGATTTTTCCTGGGCTTCCCCATCACTCTCTTCCCAGCAGCAGCATTTCCACAGGAAAACAACTGCAATTAAAATATGATGTGAGTCAAAAGTAAAACTCCATGATTCTTAATACCTTTCTTGTCCTATTTATTCAATTTGTGAACTACAGCAGCCCCTGCAAGCTGCATGGCCGGGGAATGTGTAAACACAGCCTAAAATTAGGAAAGAGGTCTATAAATCCATAGTGACAAGTGCTTTATTCCTATAAATCAGTGTAAGGAATGCTTCCACCTACAGATATAAATTGTAGATGCTGAAGGACGTTGCAGCTTCACTAATCTATTAAATAAGGGTACAAAGTGCTCCATTTCTCTGGGAAGGTTTATCTGCTGTACTTAGGTGTGGGGAGTGCTCCCACAGGGCTTGGCCCATGCATCCATCCCAAATCTGTGTAGATTTCTGGTATCAGCCAAAGCTAATTACTAATTTGGGTTGTTGTGCTAATGGAGTCAGGGAGGATTTGCTCAGTTTAGTGTTGACACAGCCCACAACAAAACCTTTATCTTCCCTCAAGAGCCAGTTAGAACACCTGAGTTCTACCATTTTGAAGAACAAGCTTTACAAGACAAGTTTGAATGATTTTTTTTTTCTTTAATGTATATTTGCATACTTTTTAAAATCACCACACCTTGTCTGCAGTAAGTGTTTCATCCTCACTCTTGGGCCCTTTGCACTGGAATTCCTTGTGACAGAGCATTAGGATTCACTCCCCAGTGTTTGTAAGCAGGGATGGCACTGCCCAAAGTGCCAAAACCCCTCGGAGTGCTCCCTGTGACTGAGGGACACGGGGTCTTTAGCAGAATTGCTTCTGAGGGCAGTCACAAGCTGTTACCCTAACGAGCAGCACACACAGCTTCTCCTCCTGCTCCTCCACAGCCCCTCACATCAGCCCCACAAACCACCCCATTTATAACTGCAGGAAAACCTCCCAGGGCTCAGGCCTGGGACGTAAATTCACTGCTCTGGGTTGTTTCTCCTAGTTTTGATTAAGGAGATGGTATCTCTGCAGCAGATTTGATGTCACCTGTCAGATGTTTTTAGCAATTTGTCTGCTTTGCAGACGTTACTCACTGTAATCGTGATGAGTATTATATTTATCATCATTAATCATAAGCCTTCCCAATTAAGGCAATTAAAGCTCTTCCATTTTTATTCTCTGTGGAGTTCTTTCTTTCCACATTTGATTTTTACCCTTTGTTTTTTCCATAACTGTTCATGCCTTATTTTTTATTGTGTCAGGGACTTTATAATTCCTCATGGACTAGGTCCCTCCAGGCTACCTGTTTCCATGGAATTTAGCTGCTGCCTTTACTGCCTTACCCAATGGAAGGTGCTGTGCCCAACAGAAAAACATGAGAAGAATCTGGATTTCTAGAGTTAAGTCGCATTTTTTTTAAAAAAAGAAACAATAAAAGATGTAAATGCTGCTCTATCAATCTAATCCCAAACTCCTGCACCATCCTGAGCTGCCTCTCATCATCCTCTTCCCTCTCTTCCTTTTGTTCATGTGGCCATTATTAAGATTAATATGAAAAGAGATGATTAAGTTTCTCAGTGAAAAGCACTATTATTAAATCTATTTGAGTATCAATTCAATGACATCAGAAAAATCTTGGTATCTCTGTGAGGGAAAAGATGTCAGGGGATGGAATTCACGTGTTGGGGGGCAGAGGAAACCCAGGTTTTCTCTGTGATTTGTTGCCTTTGCAGCACCGTGTGACATCATTAGGAGGCACAGCCTGATCTCCACAGCCACTCAAAACAAAGCCTGGTTTAAATTATTTTACTATGAGCACTTCTTTTTGTTCCAAGGAGGAACGTCCAGGTTAGATGATTCTGCAACAAAGGTCCAGGCCAGGTTGGAGAGTGTAGGAAAGCATTTCCACAGCCAAGAAAATTATTCTGTATAAGGAAAAGTGTTTCAGTTTGCCTTTCAACATATGAGGAAGCCAAACTAGAAAGTTCTGTGCCCTTGTCATCAGCATTGGCCCAGTGCCAGCACAGAGGCACTGGCTGGGCTTTGGAGATGTACCTCCAAACCTGGTGCCAATTTCCCCAGCCAAGGTGCCAAAAAGCCCACCTGGACCATTCAGTACTTAAAGGACTGCACAGAACTGCTCAGTTGCTTTTTTGGACTGCCTTGGCAGTGCAAGAGTCTCCTCTGCACTGTGTTATATTTATTTTATTTGATACTGTTTGTTATTTTTGTTCTTATTAAAACCTTTTCTTTCCCAAAGCATGTCCAGAGAAGCTGTCTCGCTATTTTTAAGCCACTCTGAGAAGCTGCAGGTCATCCCTCAGATTTGATACATCTTCAGGGGGCTGATTCCCCTTTGGCCACGTGCAGAACTGCATCAGGAGAGGGCTTGGAGCAGCCTGGCCCCGTGGAAGGTGTGAACTGGCTGATCCTTGATGTCCCTCCCAACCCTCTGTGACGCTTCCATGACCATTTCACAGATGATATTTTCTTACTCTCAGTCTTGTCCCATGTGTGGCCCTGCCCCTCGAGCCCCCAGACTGCTGCAGGCCTGGTTGGAATCCTCCCACCACAGGGAGGCTCAGCCACGCTGATGTATTTCCAGACTAAAATAATGTTTGAGATCTTAATGGTGGCCAGAGCACTCGAACCTCTGACAATCACCTGCAGGTAACGGGAGAGCTGTGCTCTTTCATCTCAGTGATTTATTAAGTGGCAAAAGGCGAGTGCTGGACTCCATCCTTTCATGAAGCAATCTGCAGCTCCTCTGCTGGAGTTTGAGCTGAAGGATGGATCCCTGGCCATTTGTAATGGCTTGGGAGATAGGGCTGCCTGAGCTGGGCAGGGCTGCAGATGAATCAGCAGCAGCAGCAGCAGCAGCTTCCCCAGGTGGAAATAGCTGCGTGTCTTTTAAATTTTTAATGGAGATTAACACTTTGTCACCGCAGTGCATCACTCAGTGCAGCGTGAGGAGAAGTGCTGTGTGTTGGGGAAGGAGATGGAGCTCTGAACAGGCCCAGTGACAAATCCCTGACATAAAGCCTGTCCTTGTTTGAACCAGCATTTCCAAAATAAAGGCAGGCACATTCCCATGACGGAGGACATGGGATGGCTTTCCATTTATTTGTTAGTGGATGTATAAATCCGAAGGAGAAAGTTAATGAGGCTCCCTGTGAGCAAGGCAGTGGAGTACACTCTGATTGCTAATTATTTTAATATAGGTAAACAGCTATTGACAGTACAAGTAATTTTCCCCCATCTCCAGTTAAGAGGCTGCCAGGTATCAGTCTAACAGCTCCGAGCGAACCCGAGGCAATTTAAATTATGGGTTTTAATCAATATGTAAATTGTTATTGTAGGAGCCATCCATGATAGCTTGCTGCAGCTGCCCCACCACTCCCCAGACCTGGCAGCTGCTGCCTCAGGTCGGGCTGTGATTGCTGCTCCTCACCCAATTTCCACTCCTCTGCCCACCCATTCTCTGCTCAGAGATCTCTTGCTCAGTTGCTCAGGCCAACACAGCTGAAAGAGGCAAAACCTCTCCCTCCTGCTCCCCAGGCTCAGCCCTCCTTGTTTGTGTGTTTGAGGAGGGGCTTTGGGGGAGTCCAATGCTCAAAACACACATTTATTTGCTCTTGGCATTGTCACCCAGAGGCAGCTCTGCCTCAGAGCTTTTGAAAACTCTTTCAGCTCATCTCTCCCAGAAGCCAGCTCACCTTGTGTTGACCTCTAACTTTCAATTTACTCGTTACCTTAGCAATAATAACAAAAATTAATAACACCCCCAAACTTATTATCTTGTAATTTCCCATACTACAGCCTTTAAGGCATAACCTAATTTAAAACTGTCCAGTTCTCGGTGTTTTGTACTTAATATTTGAGATGTAGAAAATGATGGCTCATTTGTTCTTGCAATTCTGTCAAAAACCTGTGCAATATCTTCAATTTTAGCAAGCGCTTTTCTCTTGCAAATTAATTACCACGTTGTACATTTTCCTTTGGTGAAATTAGATTTAGCACTGATTTGGTGAATGATAGCTGAGATTCTTTTCTTTTTTATTTAGTTGTAAAGGTTCCTTGGGAGCCATTTCTCGTACCCTCTGATATACTCAGAAGTGGAAAACAGAGAGGTTCTCCAAAAATGCTCCTTCCAGCTGGCCTCAGAAACATATTTCTCTAAACCATGACCAAAAATTTATGGTTTGGATCAACTTTGGATTAAGCAAGGCCAAAAAAAATACAGTTTCCTTGCAGCAATTAATATTTTCACCCCTTCTAGAGGCCTGCAGAAAGCAGCACAAAGTAATTGTATTTTTCAGCCCCAGAGGTGTCCAAACTGCTTGGTAAAGCAAGGGATAAATACAAAACCACTTCAGAAAAGGGTAGGAGGCAGAGAAATTAGCAAAAAAATTAGTCTGAGGAGAAATAGAGAGCCAGAAGCCCAGTGGGCAGAGGAAGAGCCTCTCCATCAGCCTGAAGGTTCCTGTTTTACTGTGGAGGGCTGTCCTGGGAGCAGCAGGGAGAGATCTGGGTGAATTCATGCCTTGGCACCCACCACTGGCCTGGGCACAGCCAAGGGGCCACCCAGGGGTCTGCACAGGAGACCCTTGGCCATGGCTGGCACTGGAGGGGATCCACGACCCAGCTTGGAAGATTTTGGATTCCCTCCACCAACCACCGCCCCAATTTTAGATAATTTGGTGAATTGCTGCGTTTATTACCCAACTCTTGCCTGTCTCAGCCCATTAGTTTGTTTGTACTGGGTTCTTTTGGGTTTCTTTTGGATCCCTGGGCACTGAGGATTTCAGGGTTTCTGTGCTGCCAGGCACTGACCCCCAAGCAAACCCTGCACCGACCTGAGGCCGTGGAAAAGGCTCCCAAAATTGAGTGACAGCACTGGGATTGTGGTGTGGAGTTTGGATAGAAGTGTGTGATATCACAGGGTGCAAAACTTAGAGTTAAAGGATTTAAAATATAGGAATATATATAAAACAGGATGGAAGATTTATTGTATAGGCCAGTCCTTTTTCACCTTCTTCTCCATGGGTCTGGGTGGGATTTTGTAATTGGATACAAAAATCTGCATTGCTGGACATGGGTTGTTGGGTATTGGGTTAAAAGTAAAAATAATTCAGGTGTCATTTCTTAATTTGACAGTTTATCCTTACAAGGCCTTGGAAAGATACAGAGGCCATTTTTCACTGTGTTAGTTAGAAGTGCTGTAGCACTCACAGCTTGTGACGCTGTAATACAGATAAGAATTAATAAACATCTGAATCTGAACAAGAAACACCCTCTGGAGCATTTAATCTCAACTCTGGCAAAAAGAAGACAAAACTGGAACAGGTTTCCCCTCATGGGCAGCTCTGGGGCCTCTCACCTGCCACCCCCACGAGCTGCAGGGCTGGCCTTCAGTCCCTGCACCTCCCCTTCCACCTGAACCAGGAGCTGGCTGCATTCCTGAGCAACCAGCACATCTTCACCTTTTTGAGGAATAAAATTACTTGAAACCACTAAAAAATATCTCCTCAAAATTAATTTTCCGTGATGCCGTGCTCTTGTGGCCCCCTGTTCTTCTTCAACCTTGAGACTGCACTAAATTCACCACAAACACAGAAATTGGTTCTTCTTTACCCCTGAAACACCCAGAATGCTTTGGGCAGGAAAAAGATAAGTAAGAATAACGTTGTGAAAAGTTCTTTGGCTTAGTTTGGAGAGGCCGATTCCGTCGGGATCTGTGGACAGTTATTTTTATGCATTCATTGCTCATTGACCAGGATAATCAAATAGAATATTCCATTTGCTGCCTGCTGTTTAAGTGCCTAATTCAGAGCTAATTGAAGTCAATGGGCAGATATTCACAGCCTTTAATGGACCAGCCATAATCTTATGTCTACCCTGGTTGTGTAAGTTATTTTATTTATCCCAATTATTTCCATCTTCCCATGCATGCACGGCCAATTATTTACTTTACGTGCATAATCATCATCTGTAAGTGGAAGTATTTTAAAGTAGTTATTAAAAGGTATTTCAAGGCCCATATTTGCACAGACCTGTGGCTGTGATAATGGCACAGAGAGAGATTTTAACACAGTATTGCTTTGGTATCCACCATAACAGTTATCACTATAAAAATGTGTTTAAATTACAAATGGTTTTTTTGTTCTGCAGCTCCATGGGCAGAACTTGAGCCATTAATGTGATTATACCAACAACCTATATATATATATTTATACCCTAGTGGCACAACTCTTCAGCTGCTGGGAGCAGAATATAGCCTGAACAAGAGCCAAAATTTGAGATCCCTGGAAAAAAACCACTTTAGACTGTCTCATTTGTGTTTCCCAGGAAAAACAAACAAACAAAAAAACCAGAAGAGAGCAACATGAAAAACCCACACAGCCAAAACTCCTCAACCACACAATGAAAAACAAATGAACAAAACAAAGCAAAACAAATACAAAAGGAAAGAAACAAACAAACACAGCAGAACAATCCTCCAAAAACACAAAAGAAAAACCCATATGTCAAAGTCTACGGTTGTTTTTCTGCATATTAAAACATTTGCATTTAAAAATAAAAGTTTAAAAAACCCACACATATTTTTAAGCTTTCCATGAATCTGAAGCTGAGATAGGATTGAAATCAATATATTCTGTTATTGCTGATGGCTCTGAAGTTGGAATAATTCTGGAAACACAATGTGAACCAGGAGAACCAATGACATGTGCTAATAATTAATATTCCCTTGTTTTCTGAGCTTTTGAGCACCCCTAAAGTCCTCAGGGTGCTGCAAAGTCTCCTGTCACATTCTGAAGGTCTGGATCTTGTGTGAAAAATTACAATCTGCCTTTCCACCTTTCTCAGAGGTTTCTTTTGGTGGGGTTATGTTTTCAGGAACATCTGCACGTGCTGTAAGAGTCCCTGTTATGGGCCATATTAACCAGGACAACCCAAAATCCTTCTCAGTTCCATTCTGCCATTGACTCCCACCAGGGTAAAGACAGGTCAGCCTCAAGTGT